>NW_010296729.1:8322-9944 GCF_000700745.2 Antrostomus carolinensis | reverse complement strand
TCGGGACCTGATTGTCACTTCCCCTCCAAGGGTCTGGTTCTCTTCTTCTTTTACTCGCTGCGAGTTTCACCCAACTGGAGCTGTTGGGAGGGTCAGGCTTTAAAGGCCACCTTTGCTCAGTCCCCTCCTGCATCCCTTGCTCCAGCTGATCCTCCTGGTATCCTAGGGAGCTTTTTGAGATGTTAATTTGCCCCAGGAGATACTGGGGTAGGAGTACTTGGAGCAAAAACCACCCTCTGCTCAGCCCCGAGACTCCTCTTCCTTCTCCCAAGACTTCTCTCTGCAAACCACTTGAAAAGCCTGTGCCCAAAGAGCTCATCCTGTTGTGGGTGTTCACAGCTTCAGCTGATCCTCCTGGTATCCTAGGGAGCTTTTTGAGATGTTAATTTGCCCCAGGAGATACTGGGGTAGGAGTACTTGGAGCAAAAACCACCCTCTGCTCAGCCCCGAGACTCCTCTTCCTTCTCCCAAGACTTCTCTCTGCAAACCACTTGAAAAGCCTGTGCCCAAAGAGCTCATCCTGTTGTGGGTGTTCACAGCTTCCTCCCGTGAGCGGGTTCTGCAATCTAGACCTGAAATCTGCTGTGCCAGCACAGGCACTGGAAAGTTAGTGTGAATCTTTGTGCAAAAGTTCTGCTGGTTCTATCTTTGTTGCCTTCTCTCCTCCTTCTCTGAGGCACCTGCTCCCTCTGAGAGGTGCTGGGTGTGATGGGACACGGGTGTCACCCTGTCCATGAGTCCCAGCTGGGTGTGTGTGAATTGAGGCTGGTGCAGGTTTTTGGGCAATCACTCTCCTTGGGGCAGGGGTGGGGACCTTCAGCAAAACCAGCTTTTTCTGGTCACCTCCCTTGGTGAGTGCCTGGACAGCCACTCTACACTGGACCCAGCTGTGCCAGTGGGAGCAAGTACTGCCACTGGCCCTGGATCAACCCATGCAGCTGGTCTGGGACATCTCCTCTGCCTGGCTGCTGCCCCAGACAGGGCAGGAGCACTGCAAGGAGTGTCCCTGAGGATGTGGGGGCATAAATTGGGTCAGGGGTATGAGGTGCTGCGGGGTGGCCTCTTTTGGAGCATGATGTGAAAGAAAGAGCCTTTACATCTTGTTTCCTCCTGGCAGGGTGATAAATGCGGGGAAGAGCCTGCACAACGAGGACCAGGCGTGCTGTGAGGTGGTGTTTGTGGAGAGGAGGCCCAGCCTGAGGGGCCGACCGTCATCCAGGGAAGGCAACCGCGAGCTGGATGGGGTGAGAGCCGGGGCAGCGCGAGCAGGAGGGGACACGACAGGGAGGATGCCCAGCCATCATCCTGCCATCATCCCTGCTGGCCCATGTGCCCTGGCAGGCTGTAGAGGTGGCTGCTGTGCTGGCCCCGTTGTGCCTCCCCTTCGGAGGAGCCAGCTCCAGAGATGTGCTGCTGGCAGCACGAGGTGCCTGACGCAGGGACACCCTTGGTCAGCTGCCGGCATTGCTCCTGCCCGTGCTGGGCTGGCACCTGCCAGCTGGAGGCAAAGCTCTGTGTGTCACTGTCCCCAGCTGGTGACCCCAGCTGCTCCGAATTCCCCATCCCATCTGCTTCCTCCCAGGCTGGCTAAACCTCCCTGTGTCTCCCCGCAGGGCAGGAAG
>NW_010296729.1:7972-8194 GCF_000700745.2 Antrostomus carolinensis | reverse complement strand
CCCCCCCCTCCTCCCATCTGCCTCCCGCACAACCTGAGGGCTGGTCCCGCAGAGCCGAGCCGGGTGCCCCTCACAGAGGATGACGGGGAGGTCCCCAACGATGCTGTACCACGGTTTCACCTGGAGAAAGCGGTCTCTCACGAGAGCCTGGTGATCGGTGCCATTGAGAACGCCTTTAAGCACATGGTGAGCCAGCCCCTGCCTGCGGGGACAGCTGGGTGT
>NW_010296729.1:7493-7821 GCF_000700745.2 Antrostomus carolinensis | reverse complement strand
ACTGTGATGCCCTGCTGTATTTCAGGGGTGCAGGACACAGAGGCTTTGGGCCCTGGAGTGGTGTGGGTGCAGAAGGCATCACCGCACTGTGTCCCAGCTGCTCCCATGTTGTCTTGCTCTTTCCTGCTTGTTCCCCTGCCCTGGGGAAGCCACATCCCCAGCCACCCCGCAGGACCCCTGTCCCCCAACCCTGCAGTCACCCCAGGGATGTGAGGGGAAAGGTGCTGGGGCCCCGGCTGCTGCTGTCCCCCTGGAGCTGAGTCTTGGCTCAGGCAGCAGTTGAGGTGCTGCTGGAGCAGCCGGGCGCTATTTTGGGCTGCTTGGAGCT
>NW_010296729.1:7199-7446 GCF_000700745.2 Antrostomus carolinensis | reverse complement strand
CCACTCTCTGTCTCCCCAGGACGACCAGATCGAGCGAGAACGGGCGTCCCAGCACCTGTCCGGGGGCTGCTGTGCCCTGGCTGCCATCTACCTCATGGGCAAATTCTACGTGGCCAACGCTGGTGACAGCAGGTATGACCCCACCAGCAGCCCCTGCCTTTTGCCTGGTGATTGGGGAGCATCCCAGCAGAGCAGGGCGGTGCTGGAGGCATGGCTGGGGGGGAAGCCTGGGCTCCATCCTTCATTA
>NW_010296729.1:6110-7145 GCF_000700745.2 Antrostomus carolinensis | reverse complement strand
GGGCTCCATCCTTGATACTGGGCTGTCTCGGGGAGGGCAGAGGCAGCAGGACCAGGCAGAGCCACAGTGTGCCCTGCTGTCATCTCTGCCTTTGCCCAGTGCACAGAATCCCCTCCCAAAATCTGGGACTTGCTCCTTTCCTTCCCAGCAGTGTCCCATCTGCTTCCCAGTGGCTCTAGATCACACCCCAGTCCCTGCTGCCAGTGCTGGCTGGGCTGCAAGTTGGGGAGTGAAAATTGCCTTCAGCAAAACTTTAAAAAATATGCAAGAAGTCATTTTAGGGCACACTTCATACCATGAACTCCTTCAGGAGAAGGACACACAGATCTGTGTGCAGACAAGTCCTGTGGGAGCTTGGGTCCCCAGGGTTTTGACTGACACACGTGTTTCCTTGGGTGCGTTGCTGTAGTTGTTCCTGGGTGTGTTCGTACCCCCCAGGAAGGAAGGTGAGTCCACCTCGTGCTGAGGTTGAGCTGGTTTGAATTGCTTGTATTTATTGCAGGGTTGGCCTGTCCCCAGCAAATACAGGCTCTGCAAACTGTCTGAGGCTGGAGGATGTGCTTCCAGCTCTGGGACAGAGGAGGATGAGGAGCAGGAGATCCTTTGTGCCTCTGCTTTTGGGTGCAGGGCTCCTCCATGGCAGCAGCAGCAGCCAGGCAGCGTGTGCAGGGTGCTGAGGCCGTAACTGTGTCCCTGGGCGAGGGTCTGTGTTCCCTCCTCAGCCATGAGATGCTACCAGAGCCGGGCTCAGCCTGGCAGGACAGGGTGGGCAGCTGGGCCACCAGTGTTGGAGATCTGCAACCCCCCATGACCTCCAGAAACATCTCATAATCAGATTTTTTTTTAACACATCAAATGATCAGACCCCCCAGCAGTGAGCTGCAGTGCTGCTGTGGGCCGGGTGGTTGCTCCCATGTCCTGCTGATGATGATTTCTGCCTGTCCCACGTGCAGCTCCCCTCTGAAGGAGGGTTTGTTCCCTTTGTGCTGTTCCTTTTCTAACCATGTCCTGTCCTCGCTTTGCTCTGCTTCATTC
>NW_010296729.1:5714-5934 GCF_000700745.2 Antrostomus carolinensis | reverse complement strand
CCAGCAGCCCCCCAGCTCAGGGCTGGGAGGAGGGAAGGGAATTGGGGAAACCTGGGCAGCCGTGCAGAGAATCAGCCCTGGGGAGCCGGCTTAGCTCCCACCACAGCTCCTCTCTAATCTCATCCTTCCATGTTTCATTGCAGGGCCATTATCATCCGTAATGGGGAAATCATTCCAATGTCCAGGGAGTTTACTCCAGAGACAGAGAGGCAGAGACTGC
>NW_010296729.1:5317-5637 GCF_000700745.2 Antrostomus carolinensis | reverse complement strand
CTGGGCCCTGTCGATGGCACTTGTCCATCCCAGCCAGTTCCCTGGGGTCAGGAGAGGTGCTGGGATGTGGGAAGCTGCACTGTGTGCTGGTGCTGGGGCATTTTGTGGCTGGTGGCTCCCCAGTTTGCTGTGGGGCCAGTGTGGCCAGGACCTGGGGATCCATGGGGCTGGTTTGGGACTGTTGCATGGAGCCAGTTTGGTCCATCTTGTCCTGCTCCTGCCTGGGGAACAGGGCTCATCGCTTGCCTGGTGTGGGCACCTGCCCACTGGTGCAGGAGCACCGCGCTGACTGTCACGGTGACCGGAGGAGCGTGGATCTG
>NW_010296729.1:4912-5264 GCF_000700745.2 Antrostomus carolinensis | reverse complement strand
TGCTCCCTCGCCGGGTCAGAGGAGCTGCAGCGCTCACATCAAGTCCTAGTTTCTTCCCCGGTTGCTCCCTGGGGAGGCAGGGAGCTGACGTGTGCAGGCAGGTTTCTAGCTTTTCCTGAAAGTTCCTTCTCCTGCCTGGCTGGGACAAACCCCCCGTGCCACACAGGGAGACTTTTTAAGGTTACAAAGCCCTCTCTGACAGCAGCGCAGAGGAGGCGGCGTTTGTGTTGGAGGAGGTCATGCTGGATGCGATTTCTTGGCTTGCAGCAGACTTGGAAAAACACTGAGGTGGTTTGTTTTTTTTTTTTTTTTTTTTTTCTTGTGCATTTTTTTTAATGACAGCGAGGAGGAA
>NW_010296729.1:3843-4775 GCF_000700745.2 Antrostomus carolinensis | reverse complement strand
TGGGCAGGGGACAGGCTGGGGGCCAGGTGACCGCCTGCTCTGCTGCACGGTGCCCAGGAGCGGGACAGGGCTCTCTGTGCCCCTGCACCAAACCCTCTCATTCTCCTGAGAGCTCTTCTCCTTTCTTTCAGCTCTTTCTTCCTCCATCTGCCTTTACCAACGTGCTGTCCCTATGCCCAGTCCCCTGCATGCCACGCTCTGGGAGCGGTGGGTGCTGCCCTGGGTGGGGGCTCTGTGCTGCTTCTCATCCCGCGTCACCACCTCAGCCGGGACACGTTTTCTGAACAGACCCATCAGCTCTTCCTTGGGCAAGAGCCAGGCCCTGTGCCGAGCCTGGGGCCACGGGAGGGTTGTGGCTCTGGCTCCTCCTGGGCAAATTCCAGCTTCTCCTGGAATTTTCTGGGTTTTGATCCCTTTTGGAGATCCTGATTTCCCAAAACTCTCCATGCACAAGCTTCACCTTCTTGCTAGGTGTTGGCATGGCTGTCGCCAGCTCTTGTCTCCCCTCTAGCTCAAACGGGTGGTTTGAAGCTGCTTTGCAGCAGAGCATCTAGTGTTTTCCCCATCACAAAACACTGTAGCCAAGGTCTCAGCAAGCTGGTGGGTCCTGTGCCATGGTGGCCGTGACTGGTGAGGTGCTGGCTGGCAGGGTGGATCCCCCTCTCCTGGGTTTGGCGTTCCCAGCCCTGTGGCTGAGCCAGCTCTCTGTCTTGCAGGCGTTCCTGAGGCCCGAGCTGCTGGGGAAGGAGTTCACACACCTCGAGTTCCCCCGCAGGATCCAGCCCAAGGAGCTGGGGAAGAAGATGCTGTACAGAGACCAGAACATGAACGGCTGGTAACCCCCCGCCCATGGCAGGCTCTGTGCCGAGGGGCAGCGCTGGGGTCCTGCTGCCTGCGGCTGGCCGGGCTCCCCAACCCCCCCCCACGGGGGG
>NW_010296729.1:2925-3788 GCF_000700745.2 Antrostomus carolinensis | reverse complement strand
AGCGGGCAGGGGAGGTGCTGGGAGCTTTCACCTGCTGACATGTTGTCTCTGGCTTCTTTTAACCAGGGCTTACAAAAAGATAGAAGAGGATGATCTGAAGTTCCCACTTATCTACGGGGAAGGCAAAAAGGTGAAGTGCTGTGGTGGCAGGAGCTGTGGGGGGGGGTCACTTCCCCCCTGCCCTCACTGAATTGGGAGTTTCCAGCCCATTTTTGCTAGTGCTGTCACTACTCCAGTGCCACCCATTCTGAGCTGGGATGGAGGTGGAGACGAAGCAGCTGAAACTTTTCTTTTGGTTTTGCCATTCTCCAGGCGCGGGTGATGGCCACGATTGGGGTCACACGGGGCCTGGGAGACCATGACCTCAAGGTGTTCAGCTCCAACATCCACATCAAGCCTTTCCTGTCCTGCTTCCCAGAGGTGAGCCCAGCTGCTCCGTGCCCAGGGTGACCAGATCCATGGCATGGCTCAGGGCAGTGGCTCAGGGTAGCACCAGCGCTCACCCAGGCTCTCCAGGAGCCTCCTCTGCCCCTCACCCTTGCCTCTTGCCCCATTGCTTGCCAGGTCAGGGTTTATGACCTCACGCAGTACGAGCACTGCCCTGACGACGTTCTGGTCTTGGGCACTGATGGACTCTGGGATGTCACCAATGACAAGGAGGTGGCCAGTGTGGTGATGGAGGTGCTGACAAGCTATGAACCCAATGACCCGTGCAGGTGAGCTGTGAGTGGGCCAGGGGACAAGGGTGTCCTGCACTCTGACACCTCCCCTTGGCCTTGCTCCTTGGAGCAGTGTCGTGGCCACACATCCCGCGGGCCTCGGGGCCAGTGCTGTTGCTCCACAGCATGCAGTGCTCCCTTGGG
>NW_010296729.1:0-2914 GCF_000700745.2 Antrostomus carolinensis | reverse complement strand
TCCAAGGAGCCCTTTCCTGCACCTCTGGCTCCTCCAGCTTCTTCCTTGCCAGGGACTGCAATGTGCCGCATCACAGAGTGTGCAGGTCATGCTGAGCAGCACTGTGCTGTGTCCCCAGGTACACCATGGTGGCCCAGGAGCTGGTGATGAGGTCCAGGGGGGTGCTGAAGGAGCGGGGCTGGAGGATGGCCAACGACAAGCTGGGCTCTGGTGATGACATCTCTGTCTTTGTGATCCCTCTGGGTGGCCCAGGCAACTACACGTGATGCCTGATGAGCCCAGGGCAGCAGCGCTAGCCTTGGCTGGATGGAGATGGGTGGACACTGGCACTGCTGTGGGGCCACCTCTCCCCCAAGCACTTGTTTCCTGAGCCGACCTCGAGAAGAGTAAGAAACCTGGAGCCTCTGTCTGTGCCCCTGCCCAGCACATCCCCCTCCAGCTGCTGCATCCCAGCCCTGGGGGGAGCTGGAAGGGCCATGGGCAGGGATCAGGGACCGGGCTCTGGGGATGTCTGTCATGCTGCTGCCACTTTCTCGATTGCTGTGAAAAGCCTAAAGGCTCCCTGGCCTCTTAGTGTGTCCTTCACCCCTCGCCCTGGGTCTGGCTGTGCTGGTTCCTGGGATGTGATGGCTGTTGGGCTGGTGGAGCTGAGCGCTTGCACCTGGAGAAGCGTGTGCCCTCTGCTGCCATCATCTCCTCTGCTACTGCCCTGTGACACTTGCACTGGTGACACTGAAGCTGCTGTTGGGGCTGGGCACTGGGGCCAGGATGGGCTGTGACCTGGGGTGAAGCTGTGCTGGCAGCTGGTGATGCTCAGCGTGGCAGAAATGCAGTTGTAGGTGGGGTGGTGGTGGGTGAACCCCCTGCCTCACATCCCAGCTCTGTGCTCGCCTGCATCCCAGCCCCTCGTGCACCTTTTCTTAGTCTCTGGTTTGGGAGGATGGGGCAGTGCTCAGTCACTGTGACACAGTGAGAGCCCCTGGGAAGGAATAAGCTATTGCACTGGCACTGGCTGTGCCATGGGTTCTGCCCCCACCCCTCTTCATGCCTTGGATCACTGCTGTGTTTCCCGAGCCAATTATTTATTATTAACTGGAGAGCTGAGCTGGAAAATGTCTAAATCCTTTCTTGGTGTGGGGAGTCAGGATGAATATACGTCTGTATTTTTGAGTGGTTCTCAGTTGGCCGCTGCTGAGCAGCAGTTGCACACAGAGCAGCTCTATTCAGCCGAGCTTAACAGCTTAAACGTGCTGCCTGGAGCTGCTTAGCTGGGGGCTGGAAACCCGCAATGAAAGCAGCTTGGTTGTGATGGGGGGAAGACAACTCCCTCCTGTTTCTTAATAGTATCAAAGCTGGTGCTGAGCAGAGCTGTAGCAGCAGTTGATCTCTGCACAGGATCTCATTTTGCATCACACACACACACCTCTGACCTGGAGGATGCATTTCCTGGAGCTCTGCAGTCGCATCTTCCCAAAGCATCAGGGATGGTCCCACCCTGGCAGTGTGGTGATGAGGGGAGCTGTGCTGTGTCCCTTGTTTTGGCAGGGCTCTGTGGCACCAGTAGTCTGTCTCCTGCTGTCACTGGGAGCAGACAGCTCTTGTCAAGTGTCACCTCTGGTGAATGTTGTTTGTCTCTTGTAATCAGCGAGATGTAAATAAACTGAGCGCACTTAATGTGAAGTGAAAGTTATCCAGTGAGATTTTAACCTATTGGCATCCCTGCTCTGAAGGGAGCGATACTGGGGCTGGGAGCCTGTCCTTGCCCAGCACCCTGTGTTTAAATGAAGGTTTTGCCACTCACAATCCCACTTCAAAGCCTTTCTTGCAGAGCTGCTCCAAAGAAGCCTTACCTAAGAGCCAATTAGCTCTGATTAATTTATGTAGGCAGGCTTGGCAGCAAACAGGCCCAGGCAGAGCCACGTGAGCTGCTGTCCCTTGGTGCTGGCCCCATGGAGCATCATCCCTCTTGCACCCATGGGGAGTGGGAACCACTACTGTGCTGCCTGGGGGGTCCCAGCTCCCTGGGGCTGGCTGGGGGCAGCGGTGATGGCCACCCTGGGGGGTCGGGGTTGCAGGGTGGGTCAGTAACCCAAAACAGGACCTGGCTGGCAAGAGCTGCATTGGGCTTGGATGAGGATTGAAAAACAGTGGGCACCAGCCTGGCACCCCCGGCTGCTCCCAGCTGCAGGCAGCACCCAGACACAGACAGGGAGGGGACAGGAGGCTGATGATTTTCCTGCCCATGGGGTCCCTCCTTCAGGGAGCAGGGTGGGCTGTGGATGGAGGCACAGCTCTGCGGATTGTGTTTCCCAGGGACATGAGCAGGAGAGGCAGGACCATCTCCACGAGTTCAGGCGTCCCAGCAGCAGCTCCCTGCTCCCTCTGGGGTGGGCTGCCTGTGGTCAGGGTCACTGCTGTCCCACCTCCCCTGGCTGCCTCCAGTGCCCCTGGTGCTCCCACGTTTCCCACAGTTGTTTGCACAGCCCCGTTCCTCTGGCGCGATGCTCTTCGTGCTGATGGCTGAGAACTGGCTGGGCTTTTCCAGGTCGCTGCCTGGGAGCTGCTGGGTAAGGCGAGGAGGCAGAGCCTGCGTTTAGAGCTTCCTCTGTGGTTCCCTTTTTTACTAAGGAAACATTTCCTTTGGAACCAGCTCCTGGCCTGGGGCTTGTTAAATGATGAAAAATCGTCTCCAAGCCCTTAAAATAGCAGCAGTTTATGAGCCTGGGCCTGGGCCAGGACTCTGGGGCTGCCTGTCCCTGGCCCAGGCAGGTTTTTTTGTGTCATGAGCAGGAGCTGCCACCCCGTCCTCCCTTGCCAGAGCCTGGGGTGGGCAGGGAGAGCTGAACCCCCCACCCTTGGCACTGGAATCACCTCGGTGCAGACCCCTCCTCTGCCAGGGCCCCTGCGGAGGGGA
>NW_010296728.1:3661-3899 GCF_000700745.2 Antrostomus carolinensis | reverse complement strand
GCGAGGGGAGGAGGGGTCAGGATGGGGGACGTGGGGTTAATCTAGGCAGGATGGGGTCCTGCTTCCACAACACCCCCCGGCAGCACAGTGGCCATCAGCCAGATTTGTCAGCCCTCGCATGTCTCCAAGGGAAGAAGCCCCCCGAGGGGCAGCCCTGGCCCCCTCCCCTCTCCCGTGGCCAAGCCAGAGTGGGTGACCATGGGGGGAAGCAACCGTGGTGACTCACCTCCCAAAAAGC
>NW_010296728.1:0-3601 GCF_000700745.2 Antrostomus carolinensis | reverse complement strand
CCAAGCCAGAGGGGGTGACCAAGGGGGGCAGAGCCCGTGGTGACTCACCTCCCAAAAAGCCACCCCAGCCATAGCAAGAGAGGCTGTCACCGTGCCAGGTCAGGGTGTCCCCCTGCGTGGTGGGTGCTGTGCGAGCCCCCAGCCCCTCTTTGCCATCACTGGGGGCTGTTCCCAGCCCTCCCCAGGGGTGTCTGTGCCCTCGCAGGCTGCACAAGCCAGGACGCATTTTCAGTTGATGGTTTCCAAGGGAGGGGAATATTTTTACAGCGTGAGTCACCGCGTGCCGCTTCGAATGGAAAAACCTTTGGGGAGGGAGGGAGGGAGGGAGGCAGGTGGGGAGGCACCCACTCAACTCCCTGATTCCCATGGGAGCACCAGGGACCATCCCCATGGGGCCCCCCCACTGGAAGAGCTTTCATTCACCCCGGGAAGCTGGGAGCTTGGTGAACCATGAACCCGCAGGGATGGGAGCACGGCCGCCGGCTTCCCCCGGCGCTGATGGAGGGGAGATGGTCCCTGGGGAGCAGAAACAAAGATCATTACCCCTCGTTGCCACCATCCATCCCAGCTCCCGAGCCCCCATAACGAGGGGGAACCCCCCCATCCCACCGAGGACCCCCCCGCAATTAACTTGACACAGGCGATAATAATTAAGCAGCGCTGACGTCAGATCTGTAAGTTTATTTGCTCAATGTACGACGGCTACATAATGACTCACATTCATGATATTCCATCACTGAGGAAAAACTGCTAAGAATGGTCCGTGTGTGAAATAATTCCTTACAGAAACACGGAGTTGGAAAAAAAAAAAAGAATCACTGATTAGACCTTAAAAATAGTTCACTGCATAACATGACAAAAAGCACAAACAAAGGCTCATTCAAAGAACACAGTCATTGTTCTCCTACACTGTAATAGTTATAATTTCACCATGACGAACACCAGACATTAAGATTAAGCTAACACTGGTGTTTTTTTTCTTTTGCTTTTTTTTTTGTTTTTTTTTTTTTAATTTCCTTTTTAAAAACAAAATCATATATAATTGCATGTCACTATAGCAACATCCATAACAGATCAGTTTTGTTACGATCACTATTTGGTAGAGCAAACTTTACCCCCAAAAAGAAAAGAAAAGAAAAGAAAAAAAGAAAAAAAATAAATTAAAAAACTTTTAAAAAATTTTTGAAGACTATTTTGTCATAGGAATACATAACATCTACAGTATAAGTTAATAAATTTCAAGCTACTGTATAGAAATACGACACTAGCATGCACAATATTGTATCAATAGAGTAATGGAGCAGTAATCATTTCACTGGAGAGACAGTATCATAGGCAAGTGCATCTCTTAAAAAACCAAAGAAACCATTCAAGCTGCTTAAAAATCAAGTCCCTGACCCCCACTCCATTTTTTTAGCCCTCTTGTGCCATCTCTCCTGCATAAATTTCCTAAAGCAGCCAGAGCAAAAGCCAAAAAACAAAGGGAAAAAAGAAAAAAAAAATAAAGATAAGTTTTGTAATTCCAGTAAATCACTTCCAAATTATCCAGCTTGGGACAACACTGCTCACGGGGACAGGAAGGTCAATCAAAGGAAGGGAAGAAGCCTAAAGCGATCTCCCAGCCCACAGCACATACCGGCACCATGAGATGCTGCACGCTGTACGCCCGGCGGACGCGCCTGCTCGCTGGCTGCGAGTGAGTCTGGGTAAGACTCTGTGCGTGAAGGCATCCTGGTCAAAAAGAAAAGGAAATAAAATCTATAAAGCTTTTCTAAGCACATCCAGGGCAGGATCTGGAGCTGAGCGCTGGCCCCGACTCCGTTTGCTCCCCGAGTTGGGGTAGCGGCTTCGTTTGACTGCGGGGAGGGAGCTGGAGACGTGTCTCCCTGTATAACCCGACGGCAGCAGCAGCTGTACCGTGTGTGCAACACCACGACGCGCTGTTTGCGGACTCACTCTCGAAAGGGACAATGAAAGCCTGTTTCCAAAAGAAAAAATAAAATAAAATATATATATATATATCTAGTAATGCAGGAGTGCAATTTTTCCTTACTGCGTAGCTTTAGGGGAAAAGCTATGCGGGACAGCACTCCGCGAGCCAGAGAACAGCAGTGAACTTCCAACAACCATGTAAAAATTAAAAAAAAGAAGAAATGGGGTAAAAACTACCTGCTAAGCAACTCTGATGCCCCATCTCCCACCCCCAGCCAGATCAGACAGAAAAGATTTTGCTAAGAAGAGAACTAAGTTCCTGGGCTCCCGACGGTTGATAGAAATGTCTATGATTGTAGCTCTTCCCTTGAGGATTTCTCTACCAAATTATATTTCTAAACTCCTGAAGTTCACTCATTACACCACAAGCTTCCCCAGGAGAAAGGAAAAAATGCATCCGGCTTCCCTGGTGACAAACAAGGGAGCCTGGGTGCTGGAGATCTGCTGACAAACCTCATGGTACAGTGGGAGAAAGTCAGGCAGAGTGAAATGGCAGTGCAATCCCTGAGGAAGCAGCTGTGGCACCTTAAATCAGGATGGTCTTTTGAAATACCAAACACAGTACATGACATACAGACCTGAATGCTCTTTTTTTTTTTTAATTTTTTTTTAATTTTTATTTTTTTTTATTTATTTATTATTTAAGTGGCATTTTAACTTTAAACACTTCCCCCTTGTCTAATTAAGTTCTTTAAACCTTTTTGCTGTGGACTTAAAATAGTTGAAACAGCCGCTAGCCAAGCACCTGTTAAGCTGTTGACCAAACTAGAGCAGCTTTGTTGTTCCTCTGGGGCAGGCGGGTCTTCTTGCCTTGGGCGACACAGAATAGCTAAAGCCAGTCCACAGGCAAGGACTGAGCAGGAAGGCAAGCCAAAAGAACTAGCAAAAGAAAAAAAAAAACAACCCAAAAAACCCACAAACAAACCAAAAAAACAGACAATCAAAGGCTTGATGTCATATGGCTGTAATGTAGAAATACTGTAAACTGCAATTTAGTGTTAATACTGTAAAGCTACCCTAATAAATATCTTAAGGAAAAAATAAAAAATCAAAAATAAATGGATGGCCTAAATCCCAGGGCTTTGCAAGCCCCAAATTCTTTAGGGTTTTGGGGTTTTGTTTGTTTGTTTTGTTTTCTTTTTAATTCCTTCTCAATTTAGGGATTTTTTTTAAGCTACGCCCTGCCAGGCAGAGCGCTGCAGAGAGACGCCCCGCGACGTGGTACGGACACACAGCACTTGGACTGAAGGAACAAACGCACGAAGCCTTACTGGAACCACAGAACTCTTTCTTTTTTTTTTTTCTTTTTTTCTTTTTTTTTGTGCATTACTTTCCTTTAAAAATGAGGGCCATTCCATCCAGAATTCATCTTAAAACCCCTTTTATTTCTAGCAATAAAGTTAAATTAAAGACAGCTCCACTTGTATTAATTAATCTACAGAACAGTCCATATGCCAGTGAGGCTGCTATTCCATACCAGCACAGCCAGCCTGACTTCCACTAGTGGTGTTTTGGCAAAAATGTCAACGAGGCAATCAAAGACAGGTTGTGGGGGGGCCTCCCTGGGAAGGTGTCCCCTCCCTTTCCCTCCCCCACCCCTGACCCCCCC
>NW_010296727.1:0-4281 GCF_000700745.2 Antrostomus carolinensis | reverse complement strand
TGGGAGCATGAGGCTGAGCAGTGACTTTGCAAATGGGACCAGTTGCACGTGCTTAACTGGGAGCCTGCCCCACCACTGCCCTCACTCGGGTGAGGAACCTCCATCTGAGCACCCCGAGGGATCTGCAGTGCTCTGCAGGCCAGGGACGGTGGCATGTGGACATGCAGAGGCTCAGTCTCTGACTTACTTGAACCTCCCATCGTTCTCATAGGTGTGCAGCCCAATCCACCAGTGCTGCTCCTGGCCCCTGGAGAACTGCAAACCCAGAGAGGACACATCAGTGCCCTGCAGGGACTGGGTGTCTGTGGGGACAGCCACAGCCACCCTGGGCACTGGGACAAGGCAGCTCCCCAGCAGCTTGCACAGCAGCAAAAAGCATCATCTTGCCCCGGGCCGGGGGGCCCTGCCACCACCACACGAGACCCATCATGACCCCAGCAGAGCCTGGCTGTCCCCAAAAAACATCCCACCAGCAAAGGATGGAAGAAGCTGAGGAGGGAGCAGCCTGGAGAAGCAGCGGAACCCATCAGTGCCTGGGGAGGTCCCAGTCCTCCCAGTACCTTCTTCAGGTTCTGGCCCAGGAAGCGCAGCTCGGCCTCGCCGTGCACCGACGCCAGCTCTGCCTGGAACCAGCTGCAGATGCGCTGCGCCTGCACCCACGTCGAGTGGTGCTCGAAGAACTTGTACTCGGCTTCCTGGTACTTCACCCACTCTTTGCTGCCTGCAGGCAGGGACCAGTGTCACACCCCGCCACAGCCACCAGCACCCACCGCCCCGTCCCTCGGTCCTACACTGTTGGGCTGCAGGGAGAGGGTCAGCACCCAACTGAGGGGCCTGATCCTGCCCAGTCCCTGCAGGCAGCCCCTGCAGCCGTGCTGTGGAGAAGGACACCTGGGTTCCCCTCCATCCTACAACCCTACACAGGATCCATCCCCCTCTGAATAATGCTGCAGGGACACCCCCCAGGGATTGTGACGGGGTGGCAGATGTCTGGGAAGGGGACAGTCTACACTGGATGGACACACAGCCATGGCCAACGCACCTTGGGTTGTGATCTCCGTCTCCTTCACGTCAGCACCTGGCAAAAGGGTGAGGAGATGTGGTCAGCGGGATGTGGAGCTGAAATTTGGGGCTGGGATGTGGGGCTGGAATTTGGGGCTGGGATGCTCCTGCTGTCATGTGCCTGTAAACCACCCATGGACTCCAAGGGCGAGATGCCCTCTCGAATCCTGGCCAACGCACCTTGGGTTGTGATCTCCGTCTCCTTCACGTCAGCACCTGGCAAAAGGGTGAGGAGATGTGGTCAGCGGGATGTGGAGCTGAAATTTGGGGCTGGGATGTGGGGCTGGAATTTGGGGCTGGGATGCTCCTGCTGTCATGTGCCTGTAAACCACCCATGGACTCCAAGGGCGAGATGCCCTCTCGAATCCCCCCAAGATGGGGAGCATCTCTCCCACCTCTCCCAGCCCCTGAATTAGGACTCATCCTCCCATAAAAGCTCAACCTGTGGAAGGGAAGGTGCAGACGGTCCCCCTGCACCCACCCCACCACCCCACAGCCCATCCTCCAACAGGTTATTTAAAGTGGCAGGGTTTGGGGGTCCCCTCGCCGGGTACCTTTGGGCAGTTTGCAGATCCAGTCCAGCTGGGCTTCGCACTGCATCGGCACCCACTGCAGGGAGGCCAGGTCCAGCACTGCGCACGTCCGGATGTCATCGTCATCGTAGTTACTGCGGTCAAAGTTGTGGTAGAAAAACTGGGGGTGGAGAGAGAGATGGGTGGGTGTTGGGCATTTCACCAGTGCCAGATTTGCCCCCCCTTCCCGCACCCCAAATAGCAACAGGATTGATGTTGCCGCAATCCCCCCGGACATGTAAGGGTACCCTTCAATTTGAGGTCATACAGGACAGTCCCAAAAATACGTTTTCTGAAGGAAAAGGGGCTGTTGCTTCATAAGACTATAGGAGCAAAAAGTTCCCAGTCATTTGTCTTTTAGATCATTATCAAAATATAAAACTACATTGAAGCTTTCAAAAGAGCCTTGCAGTCTTGTTTAGGAATTAATAAATTCTATGAGTATCTATTTTTAAAAATATTCTTGATGCAGATAGTAAACCAATGATAAAAAAGAGAGGTAACTAATTTACATATTTTTGGAAGCAGGTAGTTTTTGGGGCTCAACTTTTTTATCGATGGCTTACTATTGTAACGATGAGGCTTTGAGCAACCTGGTCTAGTGGAAGGTGTCCCTGCGGATGGCAGGGGGGTTGGCACTGGATGAGCTTTAAGGTCCCTCCCAACCCAAACCCTTCTGTGATTCTATGATTCTATATACAAATATATATTTGTAGTCCAGCCTCTTTTTTTTGTCGTTTTCAAATCCTTCTGTCCCCACGATGCCCAAAGGCAGGAGCTCAGGTAACACACGCACCAGCTCAGGGCTGAAGGAGTTTTAAGCCCAGACTCCATCCCCAAATACACTGAATTTCCTGCACCACTTGTGCATCCCCTATTTGGTGTAGCCACACCAACATACACACGTTCACACTCACAGAGCCCCGTCCACACGTGTCAGAGGGTGGGGACGGGTGTGAGCTCGTGCCAAGCGCTCTTGCACAGTGGGACACAGTCAGCTCCTCACCCAAAAATCTTGTTGAGGGTGTTGGCGACAAAGTGCTCCTCCTCGTAGCTGCCCAGGCTGAGCAGTTGAGCCCCCAGCTCCCGGCAAAACACCTGCGCTGCGATCCACGTCTTCTTCTCTTGTAGTTTCTCAAAGTTGAACACCTGGAGAGGGAGGAACCGGCAGTGGAGGGGGCTCAGCACCAGGAGAGGAGCCGAGCATCATCCACATCCCGCAGGCAGCAGCATCACAGGACACGTTGCCACCACCCAGCCCAAACCAGGCTTGTGGGGTCCCGGCTGCCCTTTGCAAGCACCAAACCACACTCCTTCACCCTCCCTGTACCATTGGTGAGACATGCACCCCCAGCATGGCCAAGACAGGACCCCCCAGCACCCCTCACCTTGTAGCAGTGCCGGAGCTTGGAGTCGGAACTCCATCCCAGGGGGCAGGTGGCGGTGAGGCTGGGTGTGGGGTAGGGACCGGGCAGCTCGGGGTTGACCGGTGTCCCCAAGTTCTGCCGGCAAATGTACTTGGCCTTGAAGGTGCTGCAGTTCTTCACCTCCCACAGCCCCATGGAGCTGCCGGTGGCCAGGGCCACGCAGCCACCTTTGTTGTAACCTGGAGTGCTCACGGGAGCGGGGAGGATGCCAACCTTAGGGTCGGACCATGCCAGCACCCACAACACATGGAAGGGACATCCCCATCCCACCCACTGCCACTCCCTTACCGGGCTGGTCACGGTTCCAGTGGGTGTATGTGACCTCATCACCACTCAGCCAGCGGAAAGCGCCCGTCTCGTTGATGTCCTGCAGCGCTGTCCAAAAATACTCCCCGTCCCAGCCGTAGATGAGGCTGCTGACGTACGCCTGCTCGAACCTGGAGGAACGGCAAGAGCGGGTGATGCTGCGAGCTGAGGTGCTGAGCAGCTGTTGGGTCACAGCCTACCTTGGGGAGCTCATTTTGGGGCAAACCCACCACCGCTGGTGTGTCGCTGACCTGTTGGTGATGGTGACCAGCGTGGAGCCGTAATCGGAGCACATCTTGCGGGCGTCACTGTAGGGGACACGGTCCTCACCCAGCCAGAAGCAGGAGGGGCTGTGCCACTTCCAGCCCTGTGGATAAGTGATAGAAGACATCTGCCACCACTCACCCCAGAAGGATGGGAGTGAATCCAGGGGGTGACAGCAATGTCCCACATCCCCTGCCACCAGCTCTGCCTTCTCCTGGGAGGTCTCCTGCCCCCAGCTGCCCCAGCTTGACCCCACTCAGCTTTGAGCTCTAACAAGCCCCTGGCCCCAGAGGACATGGCTGTGAGGAAAACAAACACCCAGGCAGCTTCAAAGCCGGGGAAACGGCCGTCCCTGCCAGCGTCCAGCCCCGGCCGGGGCACGGGGAAGGGAACACAATCCTCCTCTATCCGCCGCGGGGCCGAATCCAGAGTCCCACCGCAGCCGGCTTTAATCCCCCGCCTTGTTGATGTTGGAGCCTCTCCGGGGCTGGAGACACAATAGTGTCTGTTTTCTGCCAGAGCAGGGAGTGAGGTGGCCCCGGGGCTGGCAGTGGCGGCATGGGAGGGACATGGGGGCTCATCTGTGAGAGGGGACATGGGTGTGATGGAAGAGCAAGTCAGGGTGGGAAGGGTGAAAGGGCTCAGTCTTC
>NW_010296726.1:25729-60683 GCF_000700745.2 Antrostomus carolinensis | reverse complement strand
TGATCCGGGCGGTGTCCGCTCGAAGTCACTTGTGTCGTGGTGCCGCCCTCGGTGCGTGCTGCAGGGGCCGGGTGTTGGCGTTGGGTGTCCGTGTCCCCCCCATCTGTGTGCATCATTCTGGGTATTGCAGAGGTGTCCGTGCCCCCCAGAATCACACCGTTTCCCCCCATCCCCTTCAGCAGTGTGTATCCCACTGCATATTGCCAGAGGTCCCCCACAACATCATACTGGGGTGGTTTTTATTTTGTCTAATGCTGTGCTGGATGTTGCCAAAAATTCTCCCTGAAATCATACAGCTTTTTTTGCTCCCTCAGTGCTATGCATCATTTTGGGCATTCACAGGGGTCCCCCACAAAATCCTACAGCTTTTTTTTCCTCTAGTACTGTACTGGGTATTGCCAGAAACCCCCTCTGTCCCCTCCAAAATCACATCGGGGTTGGTTTTTTTTTCTCCCCCAGTAATAGCATCATTCTGGGTATTGCCAGAGGTTCCCCACAAAACTGCTGTTTTTTTCCCCCAGTATTGTGCATTATTCTGTGTATTCCCAGAGAGCCACCTCAAAATGAGATAGTTGTCTGATACTTTTGCAGAGTCAGGTGAAGCCTGTCCCAAGGCACTCTGCATCCAGATCTCGATCCACAGCCCCCTCCCGACAGCAGTTTCCCAGTGATTGATAACTTTGCACAGGAAACAGAAACAGAAAATGGTGTGAATTCAGGATGAAGGGATGGTTGCTTGTACTTGGCATTTCCTGGCGGTGCTGTGGTCTGCTGAAGCTTAAATTTCATTCAGAAGTAGTTTTTGTCTGTTTCTTTGGTAATTATTTCCATTATGGGGATTCTGTTTCAGAAAGGAAAGGGTTTGGCAGGGGTTTATCAGTGTGTGCTGTGCTTAGCTCTGGCTCTGTCATTTGCTGTGACCATCTCATCTTCCCCTACCTGCAAAGCTTCCACATCTGTGGTGTTTCCAGAGGAGAGAAGAATGGGTGACAGGAAGAGGAACAGAGTGGGAAAATTCAGAAGTCAGATTTATTCAGAGGAATGGCAGTGATTTTCTCTTCCCCTGCCTCAACTTTAGGGATCACTAGAACAGAGCCCTCGGGGCTTGTGTAGTTACCACTGCTAGTGCTCTGATTTTTCTGGAAGAGGTGGCTTTGTGTCCATCCAGGTTTACCCCGTGCAGCACAGGGTGCCAAATCAGTGAATTATGCTGCAGCCAAAGAGCCCCTAGTTAGGAGGCATTGCATTTTCATAGGCTCTTTTTTGACTTTCTCTCCACATCCCAGGTTGCGCCTGCCAAAAATTACAGCTGGAAGTTAAAACTTCCAGTCCTTAGTAGGCAAAACTGTTTATCCCAATAGGGATTGTACCTGTATAAGGATTTAAGGACCTGATTAGATGTTCTCTGCCCTTGTGGGCACCACCCTTTGGGCTGGGCAGAGTGAAGAAGGCACTTGCCTAAGGTTTTATCTAAAACAAAGCTAAAAATTTATAGGCCCTGAAGAAAGTTCTTATCCAACTTATTGTTCATTAAATCATTTCCCAAAACAGGTGGGGTTTGGAGGTTGGTTTCAACTCTCATAAAAACAAAGATAAAATTTTAAGAGCTAAATTTCCCTGAGTTTTTTGTTCCTATGAAAAATAAATAAAAAACCCCAAATCCCCAGCTGCCTTGACCTTTTGAATTCTGCAGTGACATCTGTGTTCAGTTACTTATTGGGCTGCTCCAGAAAAACCTTTCAGCAACTGATTCCTAACTTTACAGATCTAATGCAACACATAGGTAAGGCAGGTTCTCCTCCAGTACTGAGACTTACCTCTGCAACTGATGGCTCCCCAGCATTGTAAGAGGCAATCTTAAAGGGAGCATCAAGAGGTCTCATTACATGAGAAAAATTATTAATTACTATTGCAATCTTACAAAAGAAGAATAAAAGTAACAGATTTTTTTCAAAGAGGAGTTTGCATCAGTATTTTTCTCACTGATTCAAAATCCTTTGCAAAAGCTGTTAATTGCATCATTTTATATTTAAAATCTATTTTTACATTAATTTAGTGTTTCCTATCCTGGAAAAATGACAAATCTGAAACTGCCCCCATATCTTGGAATTGGAGGAATTCTACATTTTCCATCCTCAGAGGAAACATGCAAGTGAGATATAAAATGCATCAGCAGAATGCTGTCTCCTGAGGAGCACAGATGACTTCAGACCCCTACAAGCTGCTAAGGAAGATTTGAGAACAGCAATGCTCCCATCAAAAACCAGAATTGTTCAGGTTGGATATTCACAGTATCCTCAGGTCTGAACTTCTAAAAACAAATCTGTAAAACCCCAGTGTTGGCACGGACGGCTTGGTTCAGCATGCTGTGGTACAACATGTACAATGACCCACTTTTCTTGGAGTGGCAAATCAATCATTGTATCATCACACGTCAGTTTCGGAGCTGTAGTGGCGGAAGTAGCTTTGTTTCACATTAGCAATTTGGGTGGGCAGAGAAATGGAAAGATGTATGCTGGAGATCCAGAGAACAAAATTAAACACGGTTAAATGAGAATCCATTTCCTGCAGTATCTCTTTGCCTGTGGCATACTGTCTATCAACAATACACAGGTACAAATTGGCCTGGAGATGTATCTTTAACTATCCAAACAAAGAAAACTGCATTAGCAGCATGCTGCTCGGCCGGACTGGTGCCGTGTGACTGGGGAACGTCTCCATTAGACAGGACATCTGATTCTCTCCCAATGACTGAAATACTGTGTTGTGATTCAAGTAACTGCTCCTGTATGAAGAGATTGTAAAGGGACATTAGAATACAGTGCACTTAAACCAGATTGATGGGTGTTCTGCAAATCTTGCAATATTTACCGTTAAACATGGTGGGCGCTGTCAAGGTGAAAGGAATAGGATTAGCATCTCTGGTTTGCATGGAACAGCGAATAAAAGATAACTTTTATCTTTTCTTTCCTCCTGTTTGAACAGGTAATATTTTTTATGCTGCCTTCAACAACATATGGGCATCACTCCTGGGAAAGAAATGAAAGTCTGTTAATTTATTTGATCAGACATGAGAAATAATAGAAAACTGAAACGAAGGCTCACATTTGTCATATGCTTGAATTAGTGGAAAGCTGAAGAAAGCAGAAAAATATTGCAAGGAGTTCAAAGATGAGAGGGTTTATTGAATTAGAAAAATATTAATGGCATTAATCATTTCCAAAACAGGCTTCTTAACATCTATAATGACTATATAAAGGATTGAGGAAATAAAAATCAAAGAAAAAAATCAGATATAGAAAGTTACATTTTTTTGTGTTTAGAAAGAAAGGGATGAGTTTTCACTGATTTACATCCAGCCTCACTGGAAGAGTTAACCTGTGGGGAAAATACCAGCTGAGGATCTAGCTCTGAAAGCATCAATCAGCGTGAAGTACCTGAGAAACAGTTACAGTTCAGATTATAAGTAATAAACTTCCAGGTTAATTCAGCAGCCCTAGTTCTTGTCTAGCTTTGCATAGAAAGGAAAAAAAAGGATACTGAACTTGGAGTTTCATAGATTATATTATTGCAGAGTTACTTTCTCTTAGCCTCAGGACAGATGCATTCTTCTCAGAGTATGCTGTGGTGCTTTGAAAATTTTACCATGGCATCTGAGAACCTGCTGAGAAACAGGGGTGGAAGGTAAGCAAAGTAGCTATGAGGAAAAAAAAAAAGAAAAAGAGAACTCTCTAGCAATGAGCTGTGTTGTTTGAATTATGAAGACATAAAAACAGATTAACCCAAAGAGGCAGGTAAAGCAAAATGTGTGAAAAATGTTGATGGGTGATGCAAACTCTGGGTAAAGACGTAGGCTGTAGGTCAGAGATCACTGCAGGCATTATTGGGCTCCACATCTGTAGCACTAACAGCATTATATGAATGAGAGTATCTGAGTGCTGACTTGAGTGATACTCCAAGATGTCCTGGCTGGCCAGTGTCCTACAGGGTTTTGCACAAGGTTCTTTCAGAAGACTAATGCATTTATTTTCTTGTGGTCTATAAAAGGAACTTCCACCTTAGGGTACCCTTAGGCCAAATCATTCAGAACAGACACTTGGTCTCATGCTGAAATAACTGCTTGAAAGCTTCATCTTCATCTTGAATTCATACAGCTCTTTTGTCTCCTGAAATGGCCTCAAAATTACTGTGTTCTGTAAAAGTGTGTGTTCATAACCGGTGCGTTGGAGGGTCAGACTGATCAGCAATGAGTTTCTTTCTTTCAAAAGCAACTGTGGTTGAGAGTCCTGTGATATGACCTTGCTAGGGCTGTAAGTGTGTGTTTAATTCACAAATCCTCTCTTGTGAAAAGAAAAGAAGAAAAAAATCTATTATCAGTGTGGCAGTGAGCAGAGCAAGCATGTTAATGACTGGAGCTGAGGGATGAGCATGGAAGACCCAACCTACTTTCCTGCTTGTCTGTTACCATGTAAGTAGCTCACCAGGAACATACTGTCTTTGCAGAATCTAAGATAGAAACTAATGAGACAACAGATTTATGAAATTTCATTGTTGCTGAAAAAATTATTTATAGGTTTCAATAATATTTGAGTTCAATGTCAGTCTTGGGAACATCAGCTGCAGAAAAGCAAAAATCCGTTTGACTGGGAAGGCTCTATCCAGCCGCGATGTTTTTAACACTATCATGCAGCTTGCCAGTGAGATAACTGCAACTGTCAGGTTTTTTCTACACAGGAAAGTTGACTCAAGGACACGAAGGGCTTGCAGGCAGCATGGACTCAGGCCGAATACAGGCTGCTGTAAGGAACAGCTTGGGTGCAGTGTGCTGGACCTAGACATATTATAGACACAATTAATATGAGTAATCTTCTTGGCTGCAAAAATCTCAACTTCCAGACCATTGTCTTCCGGAGGACAATACTTCCAGGCCAGTATCACAATGGGACATCTACTACTTTAAAAAGGCCTCCTGCATTATAACCTAAACATCAGACTCCATCATGTTTTCCCCATAAGTAAATCAGTGAGAATGAATACGTTTATTGAAGGTGGAATTTCTGCTGTTCCTTTCCCCCTCTTCCATTTCACTGCTGCTTTCTGTCAAAGGAGTCAGTGCAACATGCTCCTGCCTTCCTGCATAGATGTCAAAAAGATGTGTCAGATCCTACTTGGGAAGGGTAAAGTCACAGGAGTGCAACAATCCCAGGGGAGAGAGTCAATAATAATGGCTCTGGAAAAAGACATGACCTTCTAATATAAACCCGTTGCAAATGGTGTCCAAAGCCAGGCCTCTGAAATTGCTCCACAATGAAGACCAATCAAGCAGACTGCAAAAAACACTTTCCTAGGCAATTCCAAGAGAGCACTTTAAAGAGAAAAGAAAAGTCCGCTCTATAAATGGTAGAGTCTCCAAATCTGTTTAAAGAAAGAAGAGAAAGTTAAAGAGAAACATTTGCCAAACCCATATTCTTTCAGAGATACACTCTTTGAGTGCAGGTATAAGATGATGTGCAAACCTGTATGTTCTGGCTATCTTTTTTAGTTGTTAATTGCTTACAACAGCTTGTACATATGTGAATAATTACATCCCAGAAATGAATGCAGCCCCTGATGAATGTGTGTGGGGCAAAGGCCTTGACACAAAAAGGGAAAAATAACATTTTTGTGTTACAGGATCACGTAACCCTTACTTTATATTGGGCCCCATGTGTTGCAACAGAGAAGTGCAGGTTGCAGATTACAGCATAGTTGTCTTTGCCATTCCTCGCTGGTTTCAGAGATCTGTGTTTTGGGTTTGTTTTGTTTGTTTGTTTGTTTTTCCCTATAAGTTTATCAATTACTCAAATATGGGCTTGTGTGAAGCACTCGGGATTTGAGTGTGGACAGGCAGTACATTAGCTAATGTGATTCCATTAAAAACAGATTCCATAGCTAGTGCCCCAATTAAATGAAGAAGCGTCAATATTAATAAAGCTTCCAAAGAAAGGGATAAAATCAGATACTCACAGTGACCCCACAGACAGGAGTGCTAGTCAGATCAATACATACCCATAAGCACTGATGGAAATAACTAAACAACAACATATCTAGGCCACCGAGATCTTGCAGTACAGCACACCCACAAAATATCCTTTGTTTTCTCTAGTTTTGCTGTCCATTCCCTTTGTTGTCCATTCTCCAGCTAAAGATCAGTGTCATGAGCATGAGCTACCTGTCTGCAAACAGTTTCTTGCTGGAGTTTATCCTGTCTCCTTTTGATGCCTGGTCTAAAAAGGGTTTCTTGGAAGTGTAAAGATGCCATCCGAAAAGTTGAATAAGCAGTAATCCAAACCCCTGCCAGCTTACATCCTTAATGCAACTGAAATGATTTTCATTCATCTTTTCAATTGTCATCAAATATAGATCCACTGTAGCTGGGCACAACTCCACTGACGTAAATGACTGGGCATTCACTTTCTTGGAACTACACCTAGTTGGCCCCAAGTCAAAGTTTTGCCAGTGCAAGGAAGGATGTAACCAAATCCCACAAACATGCAGTTGTTACTTTCTACAGTGTTTTTCTACTTTGGAAGTGTTGCAAGGCTGCGCCCTTATCTTTTCTGCCCAGATTTCATGTTCATGATGCATATCTTTGTGCCATCAAGGTCTGGTGGTTACAATGCACTGTGCTCACAGCTACAGTATAGGAGGGTTTAAAACATTTTAGAATTTCAGCATCTGTTTTGTGTTGATTTCAGGAGGAGAATGGGAGAAGAGGATGCCAAGTTCCAGAGAAAAATAAACACTTTAGGCCAAATTCTCCCTTCGTCTACACTGGTGTAAATCTAATGGCTCTTCAAGCAGCTGACAGGTAGATTTGAGCCAGTATAATATAGGGCAGAGTCAAGCCCTTTAATTTGGAAGAACACAATTGCTTCCTCTGGCCCATGCTCAAGAAAATATATTTAATTAATTAACAATTTTTTATGGGAGCGTTGGGTAAAAGCATCCCATTCCAGACTGAAAACGAGGCTTTCAGAACTGAGCCAAAAAGGGGAATATTTATCATAAATGTCCTAAAGAGGAGTACAATTAAAATGTGTTTAGAACCTTGAACTGTTCTGTTAATCAACATTAATTTATAATTCCAGGTTTTAAAATAACTAATGATGTCCAAGTAAATTTTAGCATCTGTTAAAGGTATCATGTTAAGACACATTGTTGAGTAAAAAGGAAACTGAAAATAAAGTTTTAAGACTAATTCACCGTAAAGAAAAATGAGACCTCATAATTCTTCCCGAAGCATCACAGTTAGTAAAATATTACACTTTTTTCCTACAGCAGAAACACAACAGAACAACATTATTCTCGAGCGGTCAACATTAATTGCAAACTGATGGCCACTTCTGAACATGGGAGTCTTCACTGGGCCACATTTAATTATGTTAACGGCTGACATGTCAGCCTGCCCAGCTCCAGCAGCCCCGTTAGCAGAGCCGCTGTCAGTGGCATCACCCGAAACTCTCGCACCACACGGGGGAGTCTCTCTGCGTGCACAGAAAAGTTCATGTTTCATAAATTACTCACTTTGAAACCTGATTTCTCTGTACTGCAGCTTTGTCAGTTTGTCTGAGAGATAACGTAAGATCTGCAACACTTGGCAGGGCAAAAAACAAAGCCTAAACTGTGATGTTTCTATAAATGAATTGTTATAAGTAAGGTGGATAGGATTTTGGTGATGGGGAAATCTGTGTCAAGCACAATTCACGTTATTAAACACTTTTTAACCCACCAAGTTGCCTGGTATTTCCATATAGAATACTAAGAAAAGTTTGAGAAATCTCAGCCATCAGGTAGTAAAATACTACAGATTTTATGTAATCATTCAGGAAGCAGAGGGTGTGTCAGGTTCATTGCACGGCACAGCAATACATTATCTCAGCACAGCAAAAATGGAACAACAGTGCCAGGGCAGAATTCAGCCATTTCAATATCACATTTCTCATTGCAAGGTGTAACAGAGCCTTCTACCCATATAGTTACAGGAATAACGGGCATGGTCCATGGTCTAGGCAGTCTCTGAGTACACCTGTCCTGGGATTTAATGAGGCTGGTGTCTTGACAAAACACACCTCTCATGAGGTACAGGCCATGAGCAGTGGACATACAGCCTGGAAACCATGTAACGTATCTTGAGGGGTGAGTCATCCTCGTTCCCCAAATCCATCTCAACACAGTGATGAGGCTCCTGACCAATGCAGGAAGTGAAGTGCTGATGAAGATCTCTCAAGGTGGCACAGGTTTTCTAGTGCTGCATCAGATCATCCTAACGAGCTTTTTCTTGGAATTTTATACACCATTTTTATGACCTTATCATGCCATACAGGAGACTGACTTTGCCAGCTCTTTGTTACCTGCTAGTAATACAGACTGCTGCGAGCACAATATAGTATTATCCAGCAAAACCAAATGTACTGACAAACACTGTTTAGTGAGAATTGGCTACCAATCTGAGAAAGCCAGGGTCACTGCTGCACAATACCAAAAGAGGTCTCACTAGCTTCTTCTCCCTCCTCCATTGAATGAGCTGTTAATAGACAAGCTGTTATAGAGAAAAAGAACTAAATAGTTTACAAGCTTACATTTGAAGGCCTCTGAATTACATTAGCTGAGCCAGCTGAGTGAGAGCCAAGGCAATCTCCCCACGATTGTTGAAAATGTGGCATTGAGGCATGTGGAGGCAAAGGAAGAATGACAGTGACCAGGTTTACAATATGCAAAGCTGGAATAATTGCTGCTTTCTGTGGCATAGAATTTTTAGCTGAACTACGATATGGAACAAGCATCTCCTTTAAATGCACAAGCATGTGTGTGTGTGTGTTCATATTTAAAAACTTTCTCTCTTTTTTGCAAATATTAATTTACAGCCTTAATTTAAACTCTTTGAAGTTGACTTAATTTTTCTCCAACTGCACAGTCCACTCTCAGTATAAGAAATGACCATGGTTCTTTTTCATTACTCACTGTTTTTTGGAGGCCTAGCAGTTATGAATAGGAATGTGAACCACTTCTAATTCAATGACCTGGACAATTATTTGGGATCAGTGGACCCAGAATGTGCAGCTGAAAAGTTTTTGGGACTCTCTGGTTACCAGCTGAGAGACTAACAGTTATTTTTTACATTTCTTTCAGTTCTTTACCAGAGACAGAAAAGTTCTGAAAAGCAGCAGAACAAGAAAAATTAGTAAAACAGAAACAGCAAAATTGAAAAGTAAAGAATGGAACCCTCAGATAATTCATTTTTAAGACAGTGGCAGAAAAAAATGAAGGAAGGATGAAGGAAAGGACAGTTAAAATATAGTCACCACTGAACAATGATCATTCAAAATTTCTGACTTTGAGGAAATCTCAGAAACTTTTAAGGGGTCAGATTTTCACACAAAAGAATTGATTTGGATCAAATATAATTTTTAAAAGATTCAGGTTAAAGATTTCAACCTGCTTACAAGTTTCTATCTTTATATTGTCCTCCTCCCAATTTTACACAGTCTTTGGTTAGAAACAAGCCTGGTGACAGGTCTAACCCATTGTTGCAATGACAGCAGTGTGAAATACTGCAGCAAGAGCTGAGGTAGCTGGTTTAACAAAGCCCTTACAAACAACCTAAGGAGATCAGGCAATTGCTGAAAGGATGTTCAGGAAAGTATAGCAGAGGCTTTTGCCGTAACCTCCACTAATAGGTAGCTTGATAGCTCATTTACCATCCAGCTAAACCAGACAGAAATCAGTCTGAGAGGAAACATATTTTTGGCTTTAAAAACAGATTTCTTGGTACATTATCATATACATCATTCACAAACTCGACTAACCTAGGTCAGTTATCCAGATAACAGTTTTTCCAGTCAGATTTCAGCTTTGCCCATTAAACTTTGTCTCAGAATCTGAGTATCTTTACCACTGAGAAATCTTTCAGTCATGCTGATTTACAGTGCCAGCCATCTATTGCTTACATCTGAAAGGAGAGCATTAATCAATACTCAGAAATCCAACATCCCTCTAAACGGGAGGAGAATTTCTGCCACTATTTTAAGGCCAATGGCAAAACTCATGTTGACTTCAGAAGGAACAGAGTGGCTTGCTGACTTGTTGGATGCTCTCTTTGGCTTCCAGTCCTGTAGTAACAGTGTAGGTGAATCAGCTTCTGGAATTATATTCACCTGAGATCAGACCAAGTGGAGATTATGCATGTTCAGGCCCTTGATTTTGAAACTTTTGCAAATGCAAAGCTCATTCTTTCAGGGTACAGCTTACAGTTAATTAATTTCACTAGAATTTCTCTTCAACTTTTTGGAACTCATGCTTTGGTATACTACAATACATCCCCCCCTTCTGTATTTTGGTGAGCTAAATCCTTAAGTCCCATCTCAGTACTCACTGAGCAAAATTCTCTTTAAAGACTTCAGAGAAACCATCATGTCAAGGGCAGTTTGTTTAACTGCAAGGCTCAAGATTTATCTAATCAAACCTGGGAATTGTTCCTTTTTGTTTTGGTGTTCAGTCTGCCCTCCTGTTAGATCCTTTCATTCAAGTTAGCAGTTTCCTCAGGTTGGCTGATCTTTATTTCTGCTTTTAATATTCCCTATTGATTTTATTGTAGTGCACTTACAAGCTGTTCAACAGTCTCCTATTACTGTAAATAAAATGAGATAAATAACTTGGCTTTCTTTCTGCATTTAAAATCTTTGGCAGCAGCCATCTCCACCCTTAGCCGAGCGTTTGACAGTGTTATGCCAGTATCTGTGAGGGCAGCTCCTGAGACTGCATGTCCCTCACATGTCACTAGTGTCCATGCTAGTTAGATAAAGCTAGCTTGGAGTCTGCTGATATTACTGGCTGGCTTTATCTAGCAAGCAGAGGTACCAGCAGCATCTGTGCATCTGTTGGATGTGCAGATGGAGGCAGCTGCCCTCTTCTAGACTGGCAGTAATAGCAGTGTTAATATGTGCATCTATGACCACACCAGATATTGCTTATCTGCAGTATATATGAAAGTCACTGAGGCTCCCGTTTTGAGATCAGGTAGGCGTTATTCCTATCTATCATTTACAGGCTTTGGCTTAACTGGTCACTTAAATAACAATGATAAGATATAAAACACAGCTTCATCTTTCTTCTCCCTTGTGACTGCTCTTTGCAGGCATTCCTCTGCCCTGGTCTGTTTCACTGTCCTCCGGGAAACAACCAGCGTAGGTTGTGTTTCCCTTGGCTAGCAAGAGTCCATAAAGCATCCCCAGCACCCGCACTCCCTTCACACTCCTTGATGTTGGTGCTATTATCAGCACAGCTGGAGGTCAAAGCAACTGCTGAAGGTCTGGGGCAGCTTCTCAAGCAGAGCCTGCAGCCTGTGCTGGGCTTTGCACCGCTGCAGTTTGCAGAGTCAGTGCTTAGGGCATGTGGCTGTGTGGGCTGCTGTACAGACCTACCCAGAGACTCCTGTCTTCAAACAGGCCTGCCCTGTGAGCAGACATGTTACCATAGCATATTCTAGCTAGTTTGAGTAGCATAGCAGCTGACTTTGACTGCTTGAATGAATGCCAGGACCTGCTGGCGGCTCGACAGTCTGCTGAAGCCAGCATGGGGCCATCTTCGTTGTTATTTCACCCTGACTGAGCCACATTGGTCTGAGTGCTGCCTCTGTGAGTTCCCAAGACTGACTGCACCAGGTCTGAGTGGCTCAGTATTGATGTCCTCTACCTCTGCCAAGGTTGGAGATTGCAGCTTTACTGCAGGTGATGCTGACTCATCTTAAAACCCTTTCTTTCACGCGTGTTGGGTTTTGTGGTTTTTTTTTCCTATTGTGTCTGTAAGCTAGCACTGAAGATCAAACCTGGGTAGAGGTTGAGATTGACAGTGCCAATAGACAGCTTTATTTGATCTCCATAAATAAACAACCTCTTGCAGATGTGTCTTCCTGCTGTGCTTTGCATGGTTGCAACCAAGATAGCCTGTAAAAGAGACATTCACATGGGGTATGTTCACATCCGGATATGCTGACACAGTGCCAACATTTTCTTCAGTGTCCCAAATTTTAAAGTGTTCAGTGTGGAGCTTACTAGTTTTAACTCACTTTTATATAAATATATACCTGAGATGTAAAAAGGCTGTGTTCTTTTAAATTTGTTCTTGTAAAAATAAATCTATTTCAGTTAGGTAATACAAACTGTTTTGAAAAGAGCTGCGGAATATCCTTGTAAACATATTATGAAAACAAGTAATTAAAATAGTCAAAATAATGAGTAAAAATCACATGACTTTAAGAAAGCACATAAAGAGTAATCAAGCAGGGTAAAATCAAATAAGATTAATTTAAGTTAGAGACTCACGTATATGGTGTATTACATTATTTGGACTGAACAGAAATGCATGCTGCGAAAGGATGTTCTGAACTCCCTTAAAGAGTAATCTTTGTACACAACAGTAGTGCTGTGCAAATAAATGTCGTGAGGCAAAATAAATAAGTTTTGAGAAATGAATTACTTTAGCAGTAGTTTGCCAATTAATTAGAACAACGAGGGAAGCCTAGCAGACAACACAAAGAGATAAATAAGGAAGAGTTCAAGTTGCCATAACAGTTTTTGCAATTCTCTCGCTGTACTTTTTGCTAATTCTTCCTCTCACAAGCTTTGTGGATTTTCTTTGGAGGGGAAAGGGAGCCAAGAGGATGCAGTAGCAATTTTGCTCACTCTTGAAATGCTATCTCAGGGTCTTACCTCAAAAAAAGGTTAATTGTAACTTGATCCTTACCACAATTTGTTCTAACAGGGTGATGGAGTGTGAACTAGAATGGAGAAAGAATTAGAGAAGATTTAGCTAAGTTGCATATATTCTAGACAGCAAGACCTCTTCCCCTGCAGCAGTTAAGGAATTAACCAGTGCAATTTCATAATTATTAGTTAACATCTCTCAGAACCTGTGGGGGATAGGTCAAGTCCCCAGAAAACTGGAAGAGGGCAAATATAGTACCTGCTTTCAAGAAAAAAAGAACTCTCAAGAAACCATGGATTTCTCAGCCTGACTTTAAACAGGCATAACTGGAAAGAATAAATTAGAGTTTTTAACATTTGTGAATGACACTATTTTGGAAGGGACTGGAAATACTATACTACCACAATTAGAACTAGTGCTCTTGGTAAACCAGGGAAATGATCCCATTTCAGCAAGGTCACATTCACCCAAGTGAAATAAAAAGAACTACATATAGGCAGGAGAAGCCAAATCTCCACATATCAAAGAGGCAGCAGAAACCTGGAAGATCTGAAGGTGATAACATCCACAGAAAATGAGAAGTGAGATGTTCCTGTAAGAAAGCAAATCTTGTAAAATGTACTAACAGTAGCACTGCTTGTAACATGCCAAACATTGTTACTCTTCTGTGCTCAGAACTACTGCAGATTTACCAGTTTACACTGAATCTGGCCTGAGTACCATATTTTTAAATAAAAGGTTCAGTCCCACTGGACAGGAGCAGGAATAAATAGAAACCTATAAACACATAAGCTATGAGAAAGTTTGGAGAAACCAAGTTTGTTTCATTTACACAATTGAGGGGAGTATGACACCAGACTTACAGTGTGTAAAAAGCTACTAAAAGAGGATAGTAACCCATGATCCACTGAGGTTAGGGCAGGAAAAATGGCTTTAATTTCCAACAAAGGAGATTTAGGTTATCTTTCTAACTATAAACCAAGGTAAGCACTGGAACAGGCTGGTGAGAGCATCTGTAGAAACCCCAGTTACTTGGGGTTTTAAGGAATAGGTCAGATAAAACAGCTGTCAACCTTGTTGGGTATACTTGATCCACACACCTCAGCAGAGGTGAACTTACACAAATATCCTTTAAGCTCCTTGCCAGCCCTGTCTTCCTAAGCTCCTGAAATGTTGTAGTTGCATAGTTTTGTAGTTGTATATACCCACTAATTTTAGTTAAAAACAAACATACAAACAAACAACATCAAAAACAAAAAGAAACGTGAAAATGAAGATCATAGCATTTCAAAGATCAGAGGTAAGTAAAACGAGTCAGTATCTTTTTGGTGACTCTGATGATTCCAGATTCACCTGTTTTAACAGAGCTTAGACAAAGGAGTAGAGATGTTGAAAGTGGGGAAGGCAAAATTGGGGAATAAGCAATACCTATTCTGCTGCCCACCCTCTAAAACCCTTCCCTGCATCTTTATCTCACAGAAAAGCTGTGAAGCTCTCATTCTTTTTTTTCTTGTCTCTGCTTTTGCAGAGATTCCAGGGAGAGTCCAGGAAGGGACCCTATGACATGCATGAGCAAGAGCTGGAAGGAGCACACAAAAGGGTATCTCTGAACATCATAGCCAGCATTTCCATGTTCTACTCCAGCACCACACAGTCTATGGTTCAAGACAGAGGATCCCCAGAAAGGAGTTGAGAGGGTATGTAAAGGTATAAACAACAAGAGAGTGTCTTATGCAGATTCCCCTCCGCCCCACACACTGAGAGAACCTGTTCCCCACTCAGTGGTGTCCTAACACAGTGAAATTTGCAGGGACAAAAATGTCAGATTCAGCAAACATTGGGGGGTAGTTTAATATTGCTTCAGCTATCCTCAGGCACTATTTTTTTCTATATGTTCAATTATGCTGTGGATTTATTGATACATAAATCAAGTCTCTGTTTTCCTTTTGCACACTGAAGGAAGCCACAGTTGAGTTGCAGGATTTCAGGATCACATTCACCTAAGCATGTGAAATTCTCTTTGGTCTTTGAATCCTCTTGCAAATAAACTACTCTTACCATATTTATGGAGCACCAACTTTTCAACACTCAGTTTATAATCCATAGTCTTCTGCCCTTTTGCAAATAACTTCTATTTTGCCCTGAAAGGCAGTCTGTCTTAGTTCACACAGCCTATGTGTTTGTGCTTGTCTAAATTATTTATATCTCCACTAAAGACATTTCCTTTTCCATGTTCTTATAATGGTGCCTAACATGCAATATTTGGACAGCTACTTCTTGTTGCTGATGAGGTTGTACACCGCTCCCACCTTTGATACAAGCTTTTCAGTACATAGTTTTGAATTGTTGGCCTTCCAGCATGCAACAGCAGCAGATCTCCATTTCACAGTGAGTTACTGGAGGCATCTGGTTATGCTTGGAATTTGATCTTGATCAGCTTTTCTGAATGGTACTTTTTAATTTTGAAAACTCATGGTGTTGACGTTTACTTCTAAGCCATCATAGTTTTGTAAGTCCCATCCAGCAAGACATCAAAGACAGAACCTACACCATATTCTTCTTGCTCAATTGCACCATGAGAGATGTAAATTCTCTTTAGACAAGCTGTAAGCAGCGATTCCTACATATTAACTCTCTGTTTAAAAAAATCTGTATTCCACAGCTGAGGGATGAAGAGAACAATATTGCCCTCCTTTTCTTCCCTGATGTATCTTGACCTTAACTAAGAAAGATCCTTGCCTACCCTACCCATGCCAAGGCTCAGAGAAGCACACCATGACATCAGCCCAACAATTGCTACCCATTTCCTCTCCGCTGTCAGCCCCATGCCAATAGCTTAGTGCTGATGGCTAAGCACATGAGAACCACAAGCTGCCTTAATGATTAGACTGGCAGGAGGCAATAGCTCCAAGTCCTCCTAGAACCTCTTATTTTGTCATGCCCTGCAGAGAGACTGTAACCATATTTAGATTTCTAGCACAGCACCTTCTGGTGAGCTACTTACACATTAAAGTTATGCCCAATCCCTATAGCAGGATACACCTGGGAGAAAGTCTTTTCCCAGGAGTTACAAGGGAAGGGTTTTCAGTATAAATATTTTAGCAAGCTAAACAACCCCAGAGGAGGTGTTTGCTCCCCAATTCAGTCTGTTGATACTTTTGTCTGAACTAATCAACTCTGCTTTTCACTGTCATTTATAATTACAGTCTATAAATATTTTATATGACTTTAAAATCAAGTTTTAAAATATTTAAATTAATTGGGGATGGTGAATTAGATAGCCTGCAATTTGAAACTGAGCTAGTCTAGCCCTCTGTGCTGCTTTTTTCAGCTTTTAACTGTAGCCCAACTCTCCCATCTGCTGCAATATGAATGGTTTGATTCAGTTAGCAATGATGTTTTGTGTTTTCTTGCAATTGTTTCAGCTAACTGAAACTGGGGTAACCAGGTCCCCTCTGAATATCCAGGCTGCCAAAGTATGAATTTGGATGGGTGGGCACTACACAGGATCTGCCTGAGCCTTCTAAAATTTCACAGCTACAACTGGGATTCCTCTGTAAAAAGGGAACCTGTTGTGATATATCCTGTAGTCATGCTATGTGCTGTGCCGCATTCAGCACTCCCTATATTTCCTAAACTCTGCTTCAGCAACAAAGGATCCAGTGAATTCTCAGAACCTACTGTGTCCAGTGACAATATCAGAGCCTAGAAAGGATGTTTCCAAAATATTATGTATCATAGATATGTTGTGACAACTCCCAGTACGTCACAGAAATGTGCTCAGTCCCATAGTGACTACTTGGAAGAATAATCCCACAGATTGCATGCTCAAATTTAAGGTTTTATTTGGCATCTGAGATACATATAAAGGAAACTTCAAGAACTGAAAGTTATTAATTATTAGTATGAAGTTTTATTTTACCACAGGCTTGGATAATGTCCGTGGAAGATTTTGGATGGATTGAAATGATTCTGCAGGCTGTTCATCAGGGAATAACCAAAGCTACCACTGAAATATCTGAGAATTTTAGAAAGACTAAACAAACCTGTTGAAAGTGTAATTTATAGAGAAGACAACTTAGAGGCCCTGTGTGTAAAAGGTGAGGGAAAATATTATGCTTATCAGAGTTGGTTTTTAGGAAGCTTTTCTTTTCTTAAGAAGCTCAAACACGCTATTATCTTTAATAACTAGTTTCTAGTCTGAATTTCAAACCAGATATCGTCAGTCTTATTCAACAACGCTATCCATTTGTCTACCAACTTGTGCAGTGAGTGGATCTTTCAGGAGAGGAAAAGAAGAAAGCAATCATGGAGAAAGGTACATTCCTGCAAGCTCCATTACCATTTATGGAGTTATTAATCTCTTATTCTTTTTAATCATGAAGTGTAAGGTAATATTTAAGAAACATTTCTGTTATTAAATTTAAGATACTGCATAGTAAAGTGCAACTAATGCCCTTCAGTTCTTTCAGTAGAGCTTAAGCATGTGTGAAGCCAGTGTCTTGTCTCACAAACCTGGAACTCCTAGAAAAAGAGGAAGTTTTGGGCAAACACATATTTAGGATATTTCCCTCAAATCCAGATCTAGCACTAGATTATTACCTCATGTATTATCTATAGGCTGAAGCAAACTATGGTTTCCCCTAGCATCCCACTTAAACCCTAGAAATAGGGTTTATTTCACACAAAGTGACTAGATGGGAGCAGGGAACAGTATGACTGATTTTCGCTGTGACAAAAGCCACCTGGTTCTCCTGGAGAGAGAACAGGGAGGAGGAACCAGTCTCCCTCTGAGCTAAGCCTTCATCTGTTTGTGCTCTACTAAAGATTATCTAAGGCCTTTTTTCCCCATTTTGACTCAGTGCAAGTCCTGCTTTGTATTCAAAGGAAATTTGTCCCAGGACTGTAATCATGGCATAAATAGACCTATGCAGGGCCTCCCTAAATCTGCATTGGTTGAAAAATCCCATACCCAGCACGTCTGTGAGGAACCATTCAACCAGCTGACTAAGTGCATAAAGCATTTGAAAACACTAGCCTTATCTCCTCAAGAGTCGACAGCAAAATGTATGGCCACGTTGAAATTTCTGGCAGTTCTAGAAATAGTGCCTGCTGAGCAAATAAGGTCAGAGTGGGAGGGTGAAAATAGATTGTTCTCAAAATTTGGCACATAAAACTTTAAAAGTGCTTTATGAACAGAAATCATTCTCTCAGGTCTTGATCCTGCAAAAGCTCATGTGGGTAGACTTCTCAAGCTCATAAATTTAAAGATCTGTTTATGTTTTTGCGGGGTGGAGTTTTAAGCTAAAAGAAAGAAGGTGAAACATTAGCTAGAGGAGGTTTCACCTTCAAAGGAAGATATCAGTGCCTTTTTGTTTATTAGTTTTCCTATGAGCAAAATAATGACTAACTAATTTTTTTCATTTGCCCACCCTTTCAAAACTTAAGAAGTAGTTCCTCTAAGGCACTTGCTTTGATTTTTCCACTTAGGTATTCTAGGAACTTGTTTAAATCATTTGATATTTTTGTTAATAACATAAATTATTAGTGATCTGAAATCTTCATATAATTAAGGAAAATAATACAGCTCCCTACATGGAACTAAAGTAGTTCGGGGAAATTCTCAGTGGAAATAAGGATGACTCATTCCTCAAGCAACACCAACAATTAAGTATACATAAGCTATCAGTTCCCAATTGGAAAAAATGGTGACATTTCTATAATAAAGGGCTTTCTTAATCTGTGTGGAAAGATGATAAGGTATTTATACCAGCTGAGACTGTATTCAGGAATATGTTTACCAGAACTCAAGCTTATTCTCAAGAGCAGCATCATGTGAATAAGACCATACTAGTGGTAATTTTAAGCCTTATATATTTGTAAAATTATTATGCTGTCAGTCTTTTCTGATGCTGAAGTCTGCATGCTGTGCATTTAAAATTTTAGGATGAAAGACTGAAAAAAATTTCTACATTTAGGGATTTAGAACCAAACAAGAGTTTTGATTTGGGCAAAATCCAAATGAAAAAAATGTTCTAAAGAAAAATCAGCCTTAGGTGCCATTATCCTCCTGGTAGAGGTGCATCATCTTGAAACTATACACCATTCAGCTTCTTCCTTTGGTGTCAGCATGCCACTTTCCTTCACTTTGTTTGTCATGGCTTGAATCTGAGGTCTAATCACCACCATGTCATTGCATGCTTTGTGCTGGTGCTGGGTGATGGACATTGTAAGCAGCCACACAAACCCTGGGATGCATTTAGATCACCTCTGCCATTTAGGTTTTTGCCTAACCTGCTGACAGAGATTTTCTGTGTGGAGAAACTCAACAATTCCTAACTTAAAATGCTGCCAGAGGTCTGTTCCAAATCAATCATGTATTGGCACCTGTCTCCTCTCCAGACCAAAGCTCATCAGCCAGTCCCCATGCTGAAGGCTATGTGGGTCTTTAGCATTCACAGTTAGGTGTCAGTGATATTGGCTAGCAGCACTGCTTGGTGCCCTAGAGTCCTGGTTTTCCCCCAACACTATTTGGAATCTCACTTTATTTATCTCTTGTGGTGCTACACTCTGTTTCCCACTGAAATCTCATATTCTTCTCAACCAAGGCTGAAAGGAGAGACAGCCAGGATCACAGAGAAGGCTGTGAGGGCTGGAACAGTCCTTTGGCTCCTGCCTACCAGAGCTCCTCTCTGCACCATGGGTCAGCCACACTGCTCCAGTGCAGGGCAGAATGAGGGGACATATTGCACTGAGACTCTCAGATACTACATGGATGGGACTGCACGGTGAGCAGAGCCAGGCACCTTTTTGTAAGCTCTCCACTGCAAGTGCTTACATCTAAGAACCGCTCAGCTGGTAACAACAGCAGCGTTACTGAACCTATGGTTTTATGAACACCAGCACATCATCTGCTCATTCATCCTCTGGCTTTTTAGAGACAGTTTGTCAGGAAGCACAGTGTCTATTCAACATGCAGCTCCACAGATATGGCTCTCTTGATAGCTAACTTCATTACATGTGTGTCTCTGCTTACACAATACACCCAGTTACACTGCTTCTTTCCTCAGGAGTGAGATGGTTTTTTAAACTGATGCAAGATTTGATCCACTGTGTTTATAGCACATATCGGATGAACCCTAATTTGCAGGAAGTCTTTACAAGTGGAAAACCTTGCTAAAACACATATTATTGAATGGATATCTTGCTGTGCTTGGATCAATGGAGCTTATACTGTGGCTTAGGCCTAATCTTACGACAATTCAGCAATTGAATCCCCTTATGTTAGGCTACTGGCAATGTTGCAGGACGCATTTTGTATCTACTGATTAACTGTGTTCAGTTTGTGCATAAAATGAAAAAGAAATCAATGAAAACACTTAGAAAAATAAAATAGAGAGAAAGAGATGGACACATCAAACAACAAAAAGAAGAAACAGCCCTGTAGATTCTGTAGTGAGACGGCAGATTTCTGTGAATCAGTATCTTTTTCTTGGTATCTTGGAATGATTCTTAGGTCATGACACTGAAAATTTAATTTTTAAACATTTAGTGTATTAGCTCTTAAAATAGCAGCAGCTCTGGACACATGGTAGCTTTACATAGGACCACTGCAAAAAGTCCACTGGAAAGCCATCAGCTAGCAGATGGGACTGTGATGCTTGATAACATGGTCAGACTGGTTTCTTGGGATCATGCGGTGTGGGGATGGGCACAGGGATGGAGGTCTCAGATTCCTACAGCTTTCTTACACAGTAGTAGGCAGTAAGAGGAAAGAGGCAATCCTAATGCTTCTGCTAAGAGGAAAAAACTTGTCACATCTCACATCTTATTAGATATTAGGAAATACACAGAGGTAACCTGTGTGTAATCCAGAGAAAAACAGGCAATGTTGGTCTGGGCTGCTCAGGGAAATACTTGTTATGAATATGGACTTGAGAATTCAGCTCTTCCTATTTAAGTACTTTAGAAGTGATTTTCACTGTTGGATTCATCTCCAAATGGGGAAAAAAAAAAAAAAAGTAGATGTAGTAACCTAGATTTTGATCTTGCAAAGAATTCCCAAGCTCTGTCACTTGGTTCTTGCTAAGTGGCTTCATGCAGCTAGGTATACATCTTAGTATGTGTATTTAATGCTTTTGAAAGGTACTTAGCCAACAGTCTTAGAGGATGATTCCTGGGCATATTCTGCCTTCAGATAATGTGCAAGTTACTCTCCTTGGCATCAGTGAGAACTGTCTTTGCTTATGAGAGATGTAGGCATCTTACATTTTACTCCTGTCTCTCCTCTGTTACTTTGACATATTGTAAACCCTGAACCTTCCCCCTTTTAATTATAATTTTTAATTCTTACATGTTTCTTACATGATTGATCAAAGTGTGCCTACTGGAAGTCAGGGTTGGAACTGCAGCTATATGAATGCAGCTTGCTTCATCACTTAAATCTTTTTCTTTAGACTAGCCTCAGCATCCCTTAATGATTTCTATAATTCTCCCCCAAATGCCTGTACATTATTCTGTGTTTGTCTATGTTTTTACACCTTGATATGATGCAGAATTATCTCACATTGGATTTGTGTTCTGGTATCTGTTTTTGTACTTGCATCTCTTTCACTGCTTTCCAAATGTGTCTGACTTGCTAAGTTCCTGTTTTGGAGACCATTGCTTCCCCCTCTCAAAGATCTGAATTAGCTTTTGCTTCTTTGATCTTTGTCCATCTATTTTTGTCCACAGCTCTAGCTTTTCAGTTCCCTCTGTTTTATTCTGGTATCCAGTGGTGCTCACAGCACCATTCAGATTGAGCTTGGGCAAAAAAAAATAAAAAAGCAGGTACGTAGAGTGGCAGACAGTCATTGGTGTCAAAATGCCACGGCTTGGCTGTGGGACATCACTCTGTTTTGCTTACCCCAGAGTCACACTGATAGCTCCTTCTGGGGCCACAGGAGAGGACAGGGCAGGAAGGAAATGGGGTGAGGGAGCAGCATTGTCCTCCCCGCTCCTCCCATGAAAGCAGAAGGTGCTATATTATTATTCACAAATCTCTCTCTGCTCCTCAGTCCCAGCTATTTTCTTCAGAAGAGCAAAAATCAAATTTGCTTGCACTTCTGAGAAACCAGGAACTTTTTTGTGATGCCACCAGACTGAAGCATTGTTTGCTCTACAGTTTTCTTAATATTCCCCCCCTGTTCTCTTTCATTCCCATTGCTTGGGCTTTGAATCATCTGCTTTCTGACAGTAATAAGATTAAAATATTAGGTTTATACTTTTGAGGTTTCCTTTCCTGACACTTACAGAAAAGAATTGCAAGGTGAGGTGGTATCTCAAAAATTGCTATCATGAAGTTCTGGATTTACACAAAGCTAAGTTACAATTCACATTGTACTCCGAGCATCACTTCCGTAGATTATTTTACAATTACCATATCATTAAAAGACAAGGCCAACAAACTCTTCTTATGCTGTCCTTATTTTCTAATTTCTTTTCTATTTTAATTTAAGCTAAAAGCTAACCATAGCCCTCCCACTGTTCAATCTATTGCTTCTCTGCCAGGAAGCAATCTTCTGCAATTGTCGAATTTGTAACCTAACAGCACACAAATCAGAAAGGAACTTTTGGTTTCCAGAGTTATGCCCAATGGTTAATAACTGCATTTTGTAGTGCCAGGTAGTTTTCCCTGGGATGTTACTGTGAGCACACAAGTAAATCTTGCTTTTCTGACTAGTGGAAAAAAAACAGATAACCCGAAGTGGAAATCATACTAAATCTGCAAAGATGCTAATGTGCTAAGAAGATAGTCAGGCCTTAGATGAGATGAAAAAAGGCCTCTATTTCCTAAGAAATAAAGATGCAGGTGAAGAAGATGAATAAAATCCTATGGATAAAATGGAAAGTAAAGATCTTTCTCTCGTTTCCAATCAAGTGCTGCTAGAGGGTCTCCCAAGAGATTTCTGTTAGTCCATGTATTTTAAATTCCTGGAGTTTAGTTGTTTCAGCACAGAAATAATGAAATAACACAAACTAAACTGATGCCACAGCATATCCTTTTGCTTTAGTATGAGCTCTCTGAAGTCTTTAATTTTGACCAAGGTACTACATCTTGATATTTGTAGTTTAGTTTAGGTTCACTTCTCATCAGAGAGCTAATGGGATTCATTGAGACCTGCAAGCCAGAGTGAGCTGGATAGGTGAGGGCTGGCAGCCACCTCTGGCAGAGATCCACGACACACGTACAACTCAACAGCTTTCCTATAGTTTGATTTTGAATATCATAAAACCTCATTCTTTGATAACAGATTAGTACATTATATACTTAGTGTAATATTGTACAAACTCTGGTTAATAATTACTTCTTTATCAGTAAATGTAGCTACATGGACACAAAACTGCTTATACATTAAACAATGCTGACATGAACATGATTATGTAAGTGTATGTGTCTTTCTTTAGCGCATAAAGAGTAATTTTTATTGTGTTCAACTGCAACAGCCACATTTTTATTAATTGGTTATAAATTTCCTTAGTACAGGACTTCTCAATTATTATTAATTGTTCCTACCCTTGAAGAAACAAGCCCATTAGCCTCCAGAGTGCTGTCTCGTTACCACTGTACATTTGCACATAGATTGAAGCTGGGGAGTGACTCAGCAGCACTCAGATGACAGGTGCAGTCAGCCCCAGCTTCTCCTCCGTGGTAATATTTATAACCAAAGAGCCAACAATCAAAAGGTAAAGGGGTAACAGAAGGTTTCCTCCAGGGTTGCATCTAAACCCCAAACCACATCAATGCTGAGGTCTTCCTCCATTTCCCAGGCAGCTGTTTTACAGATCTTGATTCATGTGTGAACATTTTAAGTCGATGATTTGTGCTAAGTGATTATCTGGGCTGCAGCCCTTCTTCCTGCTCTGCTGGGCAGGGCCCTCCTGCACAGGGTGTTTGCTTCTCCTTGTGGACATATGAGTTGTTGGGTGCAGATTGGGAAATGCTATTGCTCAGGCATCCTAATGCTTGTGAAGTCTACAGGTTTCTGACTGCCCTGCAGTGTGCCTAATTATTCCCAGCACAGGTATATACAAGCCGCCTTCACCCATGCTGTGGCATGGGAGTGCAGCAGATCTGCTCCTATTTCTCTATGTAATGGGTAGTAAGTGCTGAAGTGATGGTAAATTTGGAGCCTTTTCACCCTGTCCAGACGGTTTTCTGCCACTGAGCATGAAGGCTCTGAGCAGCTGCTGTCCTGCTGCATACCATGCACACTTTTATTCATAATGGTCCCCACCATGTTCATCCACCAGCTGCTGACATAGTTTGACATCAGTTCCTTCTCATTTCTCATAGCTGTATAGCAAAATCTTAGCTTTTAATCTCAAAGATGATAATTTGAAGAAAGTATGTGTTCATAAGCAAGAAACACTCCTGAATTTTTCGAATTAATTTAAGTGATTTCATGTACTTCTCACCTTTCAACTATCACTTTCACCTTTGCCTTTTATTCTTTTGAGTTGCTCCTTGCCACGTTCCACTTCAGAAAACATTATAAGTAACCTTTTCCTAATTTTACAAGATATCAGGAGAGTTGCCTGCCTGAGTAATGGAAGTGTTTAATTTGAAGTGTGTGTGGGGGGGAGTTATCAGCGGACTAATACAAAGGAAGGAATTATGTCTAGAGGCAAGGTCCCTGGACTGGGACTCAGGGAGTGTCTCCCCATCTCCACTGTGTGAATTTCTTTCTACTCTGTTTTCTCTTTTAAGCTTTCTATATCTCATCTACTTAGGTTTTAAGTTCTTTAGGGTAAGGGCTCTACCATGTACTAGTGCAGTACCTGAATCTATGGGGCCCTGAATTTTAATTGAAATGTCTGGGTACTACTATAATTGAAAAAAAAAAGAAATAGTAGTAGAAAAAGAAGAAATAGTAGTAATGACAGGTAGAAAGCAGTTCTGGATTTTGCTTCTAGCTTCAGTCAGTGGGTAAGTGTAGGAAACAGGCAAGCCACATAGCCTCTCTGATCCAGACTCTCTCCTAAAGTTCACCATCTTAGCCTTTTACCACTGTCTGAAGTTGGTTCTTTATCTGTTTACGCACCAGTAAAGTGTATGCTGAAACTGTCATCTACTTCCTAGGGGTGGTATTAGGTTTAATACAGTAATATTTATAAGTACTTTTGTATGCTTGGATGAAAGTAGCTGTAGATACACAGTAATGCTCTGCATTAATAGCAAGGCTTAACATTAATAAAGCACTATGGAGAGAGAAAGGGGGCCTTGCGTACAAGATACAGCCTCTCTAGGGGCAGCATGAGCCAAATGGGCATCCCAGTCCAGGGATCTTATGCTGAGAAAAGCATATATTCCTGGAGTTGAATCAGACAGGAACATACTGGTGAGCAAGACTGACCATGGTGGGGAATGTGCTTGCCACTCAGAGCTAGAAGTACTGCATGTAACTGTCCTTCCAAACCGCAGAGCTGCAGTCATCCAGCTACCACGCTTCTGCAGCAAGAAGACTAAAGAGATTTAATTGCTCCAGTTTTAGAATTGGGTAATTATAGCTGGTCAAAGTGTTTCAGCGCTGAAGTAATAATTAACCGTGAAGTGCACTGGTTCTCCTGACAGCCCTATAGTCAGGCTCTGCAAAGCTGATTTCCTCCTTCTCTATTAATATGCATTTGCAGCAAAATCTATGCCACTGACCTTATATCTTAATGACCATTTGGGTATAGGAAAAGATGCAAGTCAGAACTGCAGAGGTTAAATGTATCTAACTGCACAGCAAAAAAATACCATTCAGTCTGGAAATAATTTCTGTTCACTTTGAAAAAAAAAATTCATTACATGAGATTATTTTTAAATGCCAAGATCATCTATTTAGAAAACTTATTAAAAAGATTTTGTATTTCTGAGTTCCCAGTCTAGTAACTTTATAAAAACGTCAGGTGAAAACCATATAATACAGACACTAAATATGTGATACCGATTCATTTACATTTCAGATTTTAAAAATTCTCCTTGAGAGCTCTACATAACTACAAGTCCCTGTGAAGAAATTCCCAGTGTAAACCAAGAGTCCAGTTCCTTGAGGACTGAAAGATATAGCAATAACATTGGGTAGATGTGGAGCTATGATGATTTTGAGTAACGTGCTTTGAGAGAACAGAAAGAAAGAGAGAAACAGAAGAAGGCAGACTTAATGAAGGTGCCTGGCTGTTTGGCACAAATCCTGCAGACAGAAGATATTTATAAGATGCTTTGTGGTTATGCTGTGGTGGACCCATAGTTCAGTTCAATTAGGTTAAATACCTGGGATCATCAAAGCCTTTGTGAGGCAAGTGACAAGCATGTGTTGGCTGTGTGCCTATGGGAAGTGCTTGGGAAGCATAGAAAGATGAAGTTTGGCACTTTCCTGCCAATGGGGTCCATGCACTCAGCAGTGTCACCTGTGTTTTATAAGAGAAAGAGACTGCTCTGAAGAAGGTGACATATTAGAAAAGTCAGAATTTGAGCCAATCGTAGGGGTTCATGGCATTCAAAGTATGATATGTTCATTTGTTTCATTTCAATTCATGTGAATCTGCCTGAATAGGAAGAAATCTTCCACAAAAAAAGTTTGACAGCAGTTATCAGATCTCCTGCATCACTTAGAATCCCTTCAACAACTAACTGGGTCAATCCCAGCCATTTTGTTGTATATTGGGTCTTCAGAAGCTTGTTATAAAAAAAAAGGGTAATTGCTCTTATTTTAGCAAGTAATTGAAACCACACTGAAACCCTCAGCCAGGGAAAGACTAAGTCCTGCATGCAGAGGAACTGACACTTTTGCTAGAGGGTAACCTGAGGCTGCTGATAACAGGAGTAGGCTGTTCTCCTCTAGTGGGTCTACCAATTAAAGATGGCATTCACACTGTTATTGCCATTGACAGAGATATAATATTAAAGGAAGTTTGTTTTGCACATGTAGCTGTTCAGAGACTCAAACTATTCTGAGCTCTGACAATGAAATAAAAGCTACAGAGTTAACACTTTATTGAAATGGCTGTGTAATGCAAATACATTTACAGGGAATTTGCACAAGTTACATCCCAGTGTTGCATTTCTGCTTGCAAAAAAAATTCATTTGGAAAAGGAAAACAGGAAATATCACGATATTCAATGTGATATTTTCCTCAGTTCTACTGAGGAAAAATAATCTATTTAATTAAAGTGAATTGACAAATTTGAAGATATCTGGAAGCTATTTCTGGACAATATTAAGGTGAAGGATAAAATGTACAGTTTTTAGGAAACATGGCAACTGATATGTTCTCTGATGATTGGCTAGAAATATTTGATATGAAACATCTGTCTCTTAATGAAATTGTTCCCCAAAACAATGATTACAAGGTGCTTCAGGTAATATTTAAGTCTAATTTAGCTTTATTACTAGTGTTGTAGGTTAATGAAAAGCATTCCCTATGCAGCTGCACATTGCCTGCTGTGTTCTTTCTTACTATATATCTCATGGCATAAGCCATAGGAACATTTAAAAAATACATGCTACAGGATCATAACGCACTTACAAGCTGGTGGAACAGTGTAAGCATAGAACAATCTGGCTACCTGCTCCAGCACTCCTCTCTGATGTCTGTGACATCAGCAGCAGAAAACAAGTACAATTATTTGTGAAGCATTGTCTGTGTTCTTCATTTAAGAAAGGAAAAAAAAAAATAGTGAAACATCCCAATTAAGGTGCTGAGGCACTGGAGAACCATTTACCACCATAACTCCTTCTTAATGGAGATTTTTTTGCTTGAAATACTGCGTACTGCATTATGTCTCTGCACTTTTCAAAGAACACCACCAAAGGTATCTGTAATGCAAAGGAACAGCCATTGATATGGTAATCAAATGTAAATGTCATAGCAGGTTACCCGAGATTATGTATTTTACAACACAATTACATTCCCATTAAATTAATACGGGAAACTTGCATTAGCAAGTCACACTTGGTAGCAAATACCTACTAAATGGTTGTCTGTTATAGTGCAGAAAAATGCAAATTTTGACTGATGTTGGAATGCACTACTTTGTTTTAATAGACAAACAATGAAATTCTAGCTGATCTAATTCTCAGTGGCTTGTGGGTTTATCTTTTCTTTATCTAATTTCTGAGTTTACAGCCTGGGTACCTAATACACTGATGTGTATTTCAATATGTGATTGAAAAAAAAAAAACCAAACCCAACCAACTAAACCTAATCACTGGGAGAATGTGTAAGGTTTCATGTTCAAAGGTGAAATGTTTTATTTACTTATGTTTCTAATACTATGCCTACTTTATGTTCAGCACACACCTGTAAGTTCCAAACTTAAGTGGTTTCCTGATTTAGGATTTTGTGTTGAAAATTTAAAAGTGGAACAACTTATTGTTCTGTTTACAGTCTTGAGTCTACCTCTTGGCATGCTGCAAGGCTCCCTACACTAATGATTTGTTACTTCTAGCTGACCGTATAGGCCATGGGCATCTGGCAGTGAACATACCAACTGCACTGGGTTACTTGATACAAAGGGCTGGATTCCCTTTTTACTTTTTCTTGCTGCAGCAATGGAAACCCTTACTTTCAGCTTCCTGACTTGCCAGGAAAGATGGAGAAAATCCTGTATCTTGATGAGAACTCCAGGAGGGATTAACATTCTAAAGATTTCTGCCCAGAAGCTGTGTCCTTTTTCCAGAATTCTCCAGGACAAAGTGGTTGATTATTTAAACTCACTAGTCTAACTGGGCTCTTTGACACACTGGGAGACATTCTCACTGTTTAACCTTGGGTTCTTTCATAAGACACACCGGATATTTTCACCTTTTTCCAGTGACTGAAAAGAGACTGTTGAAAGTCATGGAGGCCACTGCAAAATAAAAACAATGGGATGCAAATTTGGGCCATTTCCTTGGCTGTGGTAGCTCAGAGTAATTTTCTCAAAGTCAATACTGCTACACTTAATTACTCTGAGCAAAAAATTTTGGGCCATATTTTCATCAACCTTCCTAAGCAATAGAACCTTTGTTGCCTACAACGTAGCCTTCATGGTAGGATGTAACAGAATTAACTATAGCCATGAAAACAGCACAGATCGATCACTGAAGTAAAAAGCCTTGTTACTTACAAAGACAGACTTGCATTAAGTATGCACAAATCATAGCCTGAGTCAGAAGAGCCTTTCCTATAGCTATTGTCAAAGGTAATGAAACAAAATAATTGTGCAGATTCAGTTCTCACATAGATATTAATGAATCCAAGTTCTTTTCGGATTCCTTTGTACAGCCACAAACCTTAGCTCAGTCCTTAATCTCATGATTTGGCCTCAAACTTAGAAAAAAAATGTTGGTCATGTAGCATTTGCAGCTGGCTGCAACATAATTTGTAATAGAACATTCATTTCTGCTTGATTTATCGATGAGGCTCACTTAAATCTTCCGTGAGCCACGATGGATTGCATCTCAGTAAAAAGGGCCAAACCAAAATGGTATTTGGATGAAGTATAAAGCTTTAGAACCTGACCTGAGTGCATTCCTAAGGCCCAATGACTTCATCATCCAGCCATTGCTAAATTAAAGATGAAGAGTGTAGGAAGCTGTGTGTAGCATATGTAAATGTGTTTTATATAGAATATGCTAACTTTGGCTATTTTTTGGTATTGTTTGCACACCCAGGGAAAGTAAGATGAATTTATACAGATAGTCTGTAGGTTTAGGAATTGTACACTCATCTAATAAAGGAAACTATATATATTAAAATTCAGTTTTCTTGGAATTTAACCTAATTCATCTCTGTGAAGTAGACAGTATTTTCATATATTTATATATAAATTATTTTTTCTTCCAAGTACAAAAAATAATCAATCCTCATCACAAGTCCATCTTAAGAGATCCATTATATGAGTTAAATAGTAGCAAAATGCATAAATTACATGAAGCACTCTGTGGTGATGTCCTTGTATGATAAAGACTGAATGTATGTAAAGCCAAAGCTGAATATGTTTATGAAACAGAGAAAAATTTTAATGTCTGCTCTGGAGCCGAAAAGAATTGGAAAAAGTCTCCTGTATGCTGAGAAAGAAGTGAAACAGAAAGAAAATTTGAAAGCTGTCTCATACAGTAAGTAACACTATCTGTGATCTACGTTTTAAGAGCATCTTCAGAAAGAACCAAGTCAAAACAAGGATTATCAATACAAAAGAATCATCAGCAAGGATCGAATTTTATGGGCCTCCTTCCATGCCTAGACAAAGAGAAATAAACTTGTAAGTAGGAGGCTGATAGAATATTATGATATTAAATGGAATAATTATGCTTTTATTTCCACATGTAATCAAATGGAGAAATAATCAAGTCAAACTCAAGACATCCTGGCTTCTTTTTCCCTTTGTCTGTCACTCTGATGGGGAAATTACAAATTTACAAATGATGAAAAAGAATAGTTCACAAGTTATTCCTCCATTCAGTGTCAGAACTGCTAAGCTGTGTTTATTTATGTAGGTATTGTGAACATCTGGAGCAAGGGTCGTGAGCAGGATCTGGATTTGTGAACAGACACAAAGGGCCTCCACTTAAAGAAATGAGAACATACAAAGAATGACTGCAAAAAGGATAAAATATATGTACAAATGGTCATTCATGAAAAGCAGCATTCAGTGGTGACAATAGGGTTGTAGTTATTGAGGCAGTGAATATTGCAGCTCTCATCTTTCTTCACATACTGCTTTTAACTCTATCTTAGTTTCAAGTATCATTGTCCATAAAACCCTGACCAAATGTTTCAAGGAGACACTGGAATGCTTTGGATGTGTTTTCCACCTCTTTTTTGATGTATGTGTGTTAAATCATTCTTAACTCTTGCTAACAAAGGGCTTGTATTTTTTCTATTTCTGTATGAAAGCCAATCTCTCTTTTTTATACGAGCACATACACTTCTACTCATTGCATTTGACCTAAACCTTTCTATTTTTATTTAACACTTTATTTATATATAACCATTTACTATATCAAGATAGTATAAGTTAACAGAAGAAGCATTTACCTTATAATGAGGATGCAGCTATTTCAACCTGATTGACCTTGATACAGCTTGTCTTTCAATTTCTTAATTAAAAAGATGCAATTTTGTTTCTATAAAGCACCTAAGGAATATGAAATTCTGAGCCAAAAATAAACTAAACCTCTTCTGGAATTTATTTATAAAGAAATGTCTTACCATATTCCAACGTGAAAGGTCATTGATTTACTGCCTCTGACTAATTATAATTAATTTGGAAAACAGAATGTTTCTTACCCTCATTAATATTTTCCATTACTATAGGGATAGAGGTCTATGACTTGGACAAAACAAGAAAGGTCATAAATACAGACCATCATTCTTTTTCTCTTTTGAGAATCTACTGAAGTCCTCAGAGAGGCAAAGTATTTAAGAATGTGCTTAAATGTCTCCTGTCAGTAAAGCATATTCTTCTGTTTGCTTGGAGTTTTAAGTATCTTTTTACTGTGCTTGGTTGAACTGAGGAATCTTTCTAAATTCAGCGACAGAGCACAATTTGTACTGTAGAAAGACAGGGAAATATAGACACAAATTCCAATTTCCTCCTAAAAAAGAATCTTAGCATTATTTGTTGACTCTATTTTGAAGGGGTGAAAATAGACCATTTATACATATTTGCAAAATGCTTCTTTGATAGTGGTGCTTCACAGTGAGGATTGCTCATTGATGTTTCTTTTCAGAGTCTGATAACTATGAAGAGTCCACCTTTGTCTGATGGATTTTCCTCCAGTCACTCCATTCATATGAGAAACTCCATCTATAAAAGAAGATGGTTAAGTTTTGAAAAGCAGCTGCCAGACTTCCTATCAAAATGGTAACGAGATCAGCATTTCAAGGAGCAAAGGATATACTACAACTGGTTTATCTAATCCAGCCAAGTCCAGCAGTATTCAGTAGGTGATGCCAAAAAGGTGTCACAGATGTTGTAACCAGTTTAATTTTTAAGGTTCTATTATTTTCTACATAATTTCATAAGCAGTTTACAAAAAAGTAATGCAAGACATTAATTCAAGCATTGCACTTGCAGTTTGAAAATAAACTCAGGAGTGTAAATGTTTATATGTGTTAATAATAACATCACAAATGCAAACTAAGGACAAGCAAGTATAATGTTAACTGGTGTGTGATATTACGGATCTGAGTGAAAGCCCTTAGAAATCAATGGTAATAAGTCTGTCCACTGACATGAGTCAGCTTGCTAAAGACCGAACAAATGTGGGTCACTCTTGAAGGTATTTTTGTCTGTTTTCTCCTGGGAAAACTGCATTGTGGCACTTTGAATTTTTCCCCGAGTCAATTAAAAATGAATGCAGGAGGAAGGACATTTCGTTCAGGGAAGAGTATCTTCTTGATCTTAGATTATTATAGATTTAAATACTCATTTCATTAGTCAACATTGCTCCAAATGGCAGTGGTTAAGAAAATATCAATCACCATTTAAAATCCAGCTTCAAGTATTTGTTTGCAAATAGTTAACAGACAAGATGGATGACAGAAGATGGAGAGGTAGATCATGTAGCAGGAAGTGCCAGGGTTCTGTAGAGCCTGTTGTTTGCAGCAAGAGTTTCCATTGCACAGCCCATTCCATAGGCTCTACGCAACAGTGATTTTCTGCAGAGCACAAACCGAGGAAGTGACCTTTGCAGTGGTGCTGTGTGTAGCCAAGATGAGAGCTTTCGAACGTCACGTGTTTATTCCCAGCAAAGGGACACCTTGTCAGCCACTGTCACTGAATGACACTGAATGACGTCTAATTCATCCTTGCCACTAGATGACAGCACAGCAACACACATCCATAAAGTAACCAGTATTTTGCTATGGGTTAAGAATTCCTGGAGAAACAGGTTCCAGGAATTTTAGGACTAGCCCCTTGGCAAGAAGAGATGACATGAAATTTTTATGTCTTTGGACTTTCTAAAGTCTTTGGACTTCATCATCCAACATGAACGTTGAGAAGCAACTTGCATGACTTCTGTGCTGCTGAGCAGGACAAAAAGCCTCACATTCAACTGAACGCTTTGCATCTGGATGGTTTCCTGATGTTTGCATAGACAAAGCAGAAAGTAGGAGAATGTGGGGGCTAGCAACTCTCAACAACTCTCAAGCCCAAACACAAACATGACTACTAAATCCAAATGCCTAAGGCAGGCATTTGGTATAAGAAGTTTTGTGCATACTTTTGAGATCAGACGACTTACAATGTTTTAGTTTAACAAGTCTTTTCTCAATGCTGATCTGGTGACTCCAGTGATACTTGTAGTCTACATATTGAAAGACTAGAGAACTCTGGTACTGATGGATGCTTTTGACTGGAAAACATAAATAATTCTGCCATTGTTTCATGCACACTTCTTGACACACTCAGTAATTTTGGCAAAATAGTTAATTTTTGTCAGTTGTTCTGAAGAGAAATAAAGATGATAAAGGGAAAAATCCCATGGGTTCAATTTCATGAATGTTAGTTCTGGAGAGTTCACCTGAACAAAGATCTGCCTTTCTTCTCTTTTTCCCTACTTCAAGTTCCACTATTCCTCCAACGTGCAGGGAGGTGGTCTACAGGATCTAAGAGGTCCTTTCCAATCCCATTTTTCTTTCTTAAGTCATTGTAGTCCTTGAGTTTGAATTAATATAATATTTAGCTATGATAATCCTTCACTCACAAAGGAGGAAGATCTAGGAGTAAGTCAATATTTCCGTGTCACAGGGTAGGACTCTACACCAGATGGTAATAAGAAGGGTCTCTCATGGTGGAATGACCTAGAATCAACCGTTCCTTCAAATGAAGTCTTGGATTGGTCTCTCACACTTCTGCAAGCACCCTACCTTCAAGATATTCTGGGGTCATTACCAGTCTCTTTCCTTCCCTCCACCTTTTCCCACAAATTTCTGAATCTAAGACATTTTTTGACCTGTCAAAAAATATGGTACATTCTTGTGAAAACTTTTAATTTTGAGAAATAACTGTTTTTCAAGAAACACTGTTTTGTTTCCAAATCTTTTTCAATCAACAACTGGAGAGAAGGTTTATGGTTTTCTGTGTGGCAAAACCAAAAAACCAAACAAAAAACCCAACTATGGATTTAATTTGAATGTAAGAATTTAAAACCTCAATAAAAAATATACTTGTCCTCCTTATCTGTCTCTTCTTAAAGGTGTACATGTCTGATTTTCAATGAAAATAGTATTTTCTCCTGCTTATCTCCACTTTCAGTCAATGTCCCTGATAATTAGTTCTACTGCATACGTCTGTGCATTCACCATATAGAGGTTGTGACACAACAGGACTGTAATATATTAGCATTTTGTGACCAATTCTTGAACATGTTTACAATTTTCTTCATAATTCTGCTTTCTTTCAAAGAGCAAGGAGAAATTACAGCCCACTGAGAAAAGGAGGAGAGAATAGCTGTGTGTGGGCAGAGAATAAGTATATTCCAGGATTTCATGGCTTTTTCTTTCATCTATTTATTTCTATTTGATAATACAGCTGGTGGATACCATACAGGGAGTACTTTATCATTGGCAAAAAATGTGTAGGAGAAAAAAAAAACCAAAACAAGCATGCCATTAATTGCTTATAAATACATGCTTTCAACTCCAGCAATCAGCCTTCAGTATTTCTAACCTCTAAGTTCTGTTCAACTCCTTAATTTGAATAAAATTATCAACTCGTATCTTTTCTAGCATGATTAAACACATTGCTTGCAGGCAGATTATGACTGAATAGGAAAGATTTGCATTTTTTGAAATACACAGTCTGCATTTCTCTCTCTGTAGGTGCATCTAAGCATATACATGGACCCATATAGACTTAAACACATGTATGTACACATATGCATACGCGTGTGTGTGGGTGTGTGTGTGCATGTCTGCATATAAATGGAGGTGTGGCGAACAGGAAAAGAGTGAGGGAAAGAAAAACCAAAGCTAAGCTAGATGGAGTTATCTAGATGTTAAGGCCAGATTTTTCAAGCTTCTTCACTCAGTTGCATCCAGTGTGACATTCAGAAGAATTCAGTACTGGATTTCTCAGGAAAGTTTAACACCCGAGATGCTGAGCCTTTCTCACTCTCCAATCACATAGCTTAAGGAGCTCAGCTGGAGGTTGTTATTTCTTACCTAGAAGACCTGTGTTTTAAAAGCAAGT
>NW_010296726.1:0-25707 GCF_000700745.2 Antrostomus carolinensis | reverse complement strand
CTGAACGCTTTCTCTTTAGTCAGTCATGCCTCACATACAAATGGTTGCACCTGCAAACAGTATAGGTACATTTGTGCAGGTCTGTTGGAAAGCTGGCCATAAAAGTAATTTTCCCCAAAGCCATGGCTATAAAAAAAAATTCCTTACCAAAATGTTACGTGCTTTTAAATCTGTTTTTATTTTCCTTACTTATTATTTACTGTTGTTCCCCCTCCTTCCTACAGAGTACTGAGTAACCAATACAGCTGTGCTTGCAGAGGGACATAAACATTCTCTCAGGTTATGATCTGACATGGTAATGTGTTCTGATATTGCAATAATAAATGAGAAAATTAAGTGCCTATAATACAACATTTCAGTATACAATAGGAAAAACCACAGGAGTGATGGCAGAAAGGGAAGTATCTCATGGCTGCTAAATGGTAATTGGGGCTGAGGTGAGCACTTTTGCCGATCATAGGCCTGCCTGTGGCAACTGAGTCTGAACTTCATTTTTCCATCAGTTGGATGGTTCAACACTGATACAACAACACTGTGGCATTATGGCCAACTGACACTGGTAAAAAAGAGGGGGAAATTAAGCCTTCTCTGACTACGTATCATCCAGTTGATCTTTTTTCCCTCACAGTGTCTAGCTTTCCTCTGCCTGTGGCCAGTTAAGCAGGAGGCTCCTCGTCCTGCCAGGGCAGGACACTTAATATGACGTTGCTGTTCATCTTGCAGTTACAGCTGTCAATCAGCTTCAAGAGCTACATTGTCAGTTATGGTCCCATAGGGCCAAAATGCAGAGAAATTCCATGTTATTTTCACTTGCAGTCTCCTATCATGAGAATAAGGCGTTTATCATGTTAATAAGATTATGATGAGAAGAAAGTTATCAAGGCATGATAAATTCTAATGTCATGGGACCCATAAAGTTAGACAGTACAGTTTTTCTCTTCATTTATGGATTTGCATTACATCACTGCTGAGAGGCTCTACTGTACTCCTCAGTAAAGAAGCTTGCAATATAAATAGGCAGGACAGACAAAAGATAGGAAAAAGCAGAATCTTTCTAGACAGATAGACCTTCTGGATCTCCATGCCATTAAATGATCTGCCCAAGGCAGCACAAGTAGTCTGTGGCAGTGCCCATTTTCTGCATTTCATACAGTCTTTTGTAAACCTCTGTGCACAGTCAACAGGTTTACAAGTTGCTTTTTGACTTGTCTTTCATAATATGATCTTATGTTTTGAAATAAATCCATGACTATGATAGCAATATGCCATTTAAGATAGTATGTAGGGCCATTGTAATTCTTTTGTCGTAATTCTTCATAAGACAAGTTCCTCTTTGATTCCTACCCTATGCAGGAAAATAATTTTAAATGTTCTCTAAAATGAGACTAGTTCTCAGAATTTCTTTAGTCGCAGGAAGGTTTGATCTTTAAACAAGGAGCAGATGAATTTCCACAGCTTGCTTTCATACACAATCTATGCTATATTTCCCCCCCCCCTTTTTTTTTTTTTTTTTTACTAATCCAGAAGTATTGCAGCTTTAACTGAAGAATGGAGATTTTTAAAGTGAATTTGTTGGCTGAGATGCATACCTTTATGTAAGCATGGCTAATTTTAAGTTCAAACTGACATCTATGGTCAGAACTTTTCTCTGTCATGGGGCAACGGGACACCTATTGCACACTTGGTTTCTAGCCTTCAGTCTGAAAGCAACAGCATGACTCTCAGGCAGCCAATATCACACATACTATAAATTATATTAAATGAATTATTTTGCACTATGTATGTGAAATGCCATTGCTAACCTAATGCTTAATTTAATCTCATTAAGTAGAACAGGTTTACCTTGCTTAGTGTTACATCTCTTTTGTATCAACAATAATGCTAGCTTGCAACAGAAAAATTCAACTGAGAGAAAGTTTGATGGCTTTTACAATACTTCCCAAATGCAGGAAATACTGAGCAGCTTAATTTTCTGGTCCAGCTCCCTCACAATATTGTCCCCCTGGGCTGCAGCACAGTGGTGTAGACCAGTTTACCCCCGAGCATCTCACTCATGCATTCTCCCTGGCTATGCAACCTATTGGTGCAAACATGTCATCTTTGTGATTCTGTCACCACTCAACAGGAGTCAATGATCCTTTGTAGAAAATAAAATTTACCTAATTTTTAACGGGACTTTTACAAAGATAAAAAGAGAGATAAAGTTAAGGACTAAGAGTGGTTTTTAAAATGTATTTGGCAGCAACAAAGCAAAAAGATTTCAGTAAAATCATGTATGCTGTAACACTGCTGATTTCAGGAAAAGTGTGCCAAATAAATCTGACCCATTCACTTCTCTCTTTATGTGAGGAGTAAGGGATGCTCAGAAGAAAGTCAGAAAGGACTAAAACAACCACAGATAATTCAGATAAAAGGAGCTTAACTGTAGAGCTGACCTACAGCTGACTAGGAAGTAGAAATGGCTGTAGTTGGATAAGAAAAACCCATAATTATTTGAGTTTTTATTTGAGTGAGGATTGCACTTAAAATGTTTGGGAATGGCATCCATAAGGTGCCAAAATTCTACAATAAGCCAAATGTGCATTTGGGTATAGTGGAAAAGACTAAGAAAAGGCGATTACACATATGAGGCAATGCTAGCACGACAGGTGGTATTTATTTTATTTATTTCTTCACAACTGTGTTTATGTTATTTCAAGAAGCCTGTCTGGGTGGAGCCATGCAGAGAGGATGTGCAGACTCCTTCCTTGGGCAAGTTGCTGAGTATGTTGAGACAGAAACAATTCCAGGTTTCCTGGGACAGGCAAAAGATACACAGAATGAAGATGATGGTTTAAAGCTCATGCAAAGACACTGCAGGGATGGGAAGGGTGCAGTCAGGCAAATCTCAAGATAGAGATCCTCCCAGGGACAAAAGGAGAACAGAAATTGCTGAGTGACTTAGGAAGTCATTGAGTAGGCTGGAAGCAATCAACTGCCTGCAAGGACAGAGGGAACATGGGATAGTTGTGTACAAAACATTGTAATGCAGTTCTGTCCTCCTCAGCTGTTTTAAGTAGTATTTAATTAAAAAGTTTAATTTCTTTTTTTTTTTTCAAGTAAATGTAGGCTTTTCTGAACTTAAAACCATTCTTTCTGCTCTGGGATGAAGGTCTACTGAAGGCACACTGAACGCAGTGCTGTGGTTGACTCACTGTCCTGTCAACAGTCAAAATATAAAAAGTGTTAAAACAACTTAATTTAATGCAAAAATCTATTAAGCATTTTCTGACTTCCTGGGAAAGCAGAAAGCACTGGAATTCCTCTAGTGATAATGAAACCTCAAATTATTATTTTGGTCTTTATATCTTTTTTCAACAACAAGAGATTATATTTAGAAAAATATCTTCAGTAAGTAATGTGCTTCAGGAAGACTCACACACTCCTGATACAAGTTTATTTTTGCCAGATGTTTTTAGGAAAAAAAATCTCTTCAGCTCAATTGAATTTTCTTTTAGCACATAGTTCCATCTCCAGGAAAGTCTTTGGAGTAGATCACTAAAATACTGTTTATTCTTGTCAGTTCTTCAGATAACTTAACTGCTTCAGGTGCTTTTTGGCAACTGTAAAATAGAACTCCTTTACGGTGAAAAGATTTTGGGGTTTTTTTAGGACATTCCCAGGAGAACTGGATCATTCAGCTGTCAGTTTCTGTTAGGTAAGCAGCACATCCTGGACCTTAATGCAGAAGTCTCTCATTGCTACTACTGCATATAGCATAACGCAAGCAATTTATACTTCCCATTTATGTTAATAGTGATTTATTAAAAATTCATCAGAACAACTGAAGCTGGCAGAATCCTTCAGAATCACTAAATAATTAATAACTCCTCCACAAAGGTGACCTAGGCTCAGCATGAAATACCTGTTTTTTGGCTTACCACTGGAGTTTCTTGTTCCCTACTAGAGTAAATATTCTCCCTATGCCAGTGCCAGGGAAGAACTAGATATCTTTCAAAGCTATGTTGTTGAATAAGATGCTGCCTAATGTAACTGATTGTAAATGTCAAGGAGAGAAAAAGTTATTTCCTAATCTCCACTCTTTTCTGGCATTTTGCCACCTCAGAACTTTGCAGATGTGAATGGCTGGCTCTCTCCTCCAGATCCCTTTTCACAATATACAGCAAGAAGAAGTGGTGGTGTTGACACTGCCTTTTTCTAGGTGATCAAGATCATGAAGGATATGAAAAATATAGCCTCAAATATCTTTTTAGCTTCAACAGATTTTAAGACACATCTTCCAGAAAAATATCTTTTCCAACAGTCTGGTTGATTTTGAGACTTGCTCTCAATTTTGCCTGTTTTAATTTCCATTTGACATGACCTATCTGAAATGATATACTTAATTCAAAAATCTAAACAGTCATTATAGAAAGAATGTAGGACTCTTCACTTCCTAAGTGGAGAGACAGATTTTAGTTGTGCTCACTGTTTTTGTCTCTCTATATACACAAATATATTGAATTTTCAGTTAATATTCAATTTTTCCATGCAATGTGCTACAAGTTCAAGAGATGAGTATACTCTCTTAGAATTATCAATAATTGGGTTTTGAGGACAACATGATGGAATTTGCAGGGTCAAGTCCTCCTCAGGAAAAGAGAAAACTCAATACAGATCTGACACGTTTTCAATCTTTGCATTCAAACATTTCAGCAAATTTGAGACAGACTCTGAACTGTTCAGCACTGGCAAAAGGCATTTCTGATCATGATCAATTATTACTTGGCTGTTTATGATCATGATAAATTACTGGTGGACAATTTCACAGTTTTAGACTTCAGGTAGCAACTGAAGAGTGAATCTGAGGATTAAATGTGGTGTGAGTGTCTAAAGTCACAGTTAGGTTTCTAAGACTGGTATAAGCACTTTAGAAGATCTTGATCTTAGTGAATTGTTATCAGGTGAATAACTAAGGCTGTAAAAAGGTGTAATTCTGTGATTTTCATATGCTCATCTATGAGTAACTCAATAATTTCAAATGTACCTATTGACAAAAGAGGGGCACCTTCATTTCAGTTCTATGGAATGGGAATTATAAATTATTTACCTTTTTAATATTTTGTATTATGGATAGAACAATGACTAAAAACCCAGATATTTTAATGAACAATGAAGGTCTGGAGTCTGTTACAACTAACTGTACAAAACAATACTTTTTTTTTAAAGCTGTGCAAGTGAGATCATTTGTGCAACTGGGATTCTAAGGTATTGATCAGCAAATCTAGTCCTCCAGTATTTTAACTTTTTTCGTTCCATAAAATCTAAGTATCCATAACCCTTCACATTTTAAAAAGGAACATTGAAATGTATTCTTCCTTCCAAGAGGTGTTAAATTACTAATTCTGTTGGTTTGCTAGTACAATAATGGCAAAGTAACTCAGTAAGTGCTGAATCTGAGCCTGCCACAATGATCAGTTTTTATGGACTGCCAGACAAGCCAGTTTTAACAGCATATGTTCATTTCCACAGTCTCTAAAAGTCTATAAGGATGCAAGACATATTTTCTTATTCTTACCAACTTTGTGACAATCACCAAACACATGAAATTTGTTAGCATGGGGAATGATTGCACAAAAGAATCTATTGGGCTGGGGGATGTTGCAGAGACAGAAAGAGGCCAACAGTGACCTTTCAACATTCAAACTGAAGGACCGCCCTGCTAGAACCTATTTACTATCCTATTTAGTCACAGGCAGAATCTATTTTCTTAGAAGAGGAAAAGAACTCTTATTTGTTCCTCAGGTAACCTGCTTTTTATGCGTCCCTGTGACATTTCTATCCACTGGTCTTGCTCCTATCTAGGAATCACAATGAAAAAGATGATCTAGAACTATAGTACTTATATCCTAACACTGTGCTGTTCCTATATCAGGAATTACTTTGAGTGACTTTAATGCTCCTTAAGAGCTCCCTTCATTAGTAAAGTGGCAAATGGAGTTACATGGCACAAGGGAGACCAAACAATAATCTGGATCCCCAAAAGAGACGGAGATCTCTTGTGGAAATGAGTAAGTTACTTACCTGAGTAAGTTTTTACCCCCTTCAGTCCTTCTTTTAGACTGTGATCTTTAGCTATGTGCTTCCTAGAGGTGTTTGTTTCTCTCTAGCTGAGTACAAGGGTAACTTTAATACTTTTGTGTCACCTTGAATTCTATTCTATTGGATTGTCCTTGAAATCTCCCAGAGAAAACAAGCCTAACTCTACACCCTGCCAGGACTGACAGCATCCCATACATGATAAGGTAATCAAAGCTGGCTGCAATAGTGCACATGGAACTAGATTTTATACACTATGTTTTTTCATTAGTATTCTCTGTCTCTGCGTTTTCCTGCATTTCAGAGAGTGTGGGGTTCTTAGCAATTCACTGGGATGATGACTTCAAGTACATATTGACAATAGCCCTTATGCATTCTTTTTCTGGTCAGTACTCTGCACAACTTTTCTATTTAATAAGTACTTCCTACTTCCTTACACAAGCCCAAATTACCTGTATTGTTGGAGACCCTGAATGTCAGTTGCTCCTAATTCAAATACAGTTTATATCCCTTGGTAAAAGCCACTGAATGCCCCTCTGGTTACTCAGCTATGTAGCCTTCCGTGATATGCCCACTGACTCATAAGAATTGCACATCCTGATACCCCTGGCTGATGAGCAAGGAGACAAAGAGGAAACCATGTTCCTTTGTCAGACAACGTCTAGGTCTCAGTGCTATTATTACTGAGCCTGCACTCTTTCTCCCTTGCTGTGAGAGGCAATATTTTCTTTAAAGAAACTAACATCTAAACAGACAAGATAAAGGATGGAAAAAGGAAGAATATATTACCCATTTTATAGATAAGTAACAAAGGTACAGGGAAACTAAGATGATACACTTCTGTGGTCGCGCAGGAGGTCTTTGGCAAAGACATGTTCCAAACAAAGTCTTCACTCTTCAGTGAGGAGTCTATGAACTGTGAGTTGCAAAAATGTTAAAGCTCTTTTGTTAAACCACATTTTCTCTTTTAAGCCACTTACAGCAGGGTTCTTAATGGGTATCTTCTATGATGTTCTGACTAATCATCTTCAGACATATCATTGCAGATTCAGTACCTGTATTTTTATGGCGCTGGCATTTGGTTTGGGTTATTTTGGTTTTGTGTATGATGAAACCCTACCTGAATTCCTCCAGGTGCTTTGTTTTGTTTTTATTAAACTTCACCATCCCTCTTTTGTGGGCCAACATCCTTGGTTACATTAATATTGTCTTTACTGCATGTGTAGCAGGTACCTGAGCCAAGTAACTGGCTTGTGCACACCGTAAGCAGAGTGAATGGCTTGTGGTGCAGACTGGCTGTATCTGCACTAATCTGGGATAAAGTGAGAGTGTGAACCTGGCTGAGTTACCAGTGGAGGTCTGTAACGTGTGGAAGGAATAAAACTTGTCTCAGACTGCATTGTGGCTACACAGTGTAACACTGCCCTTTAATCTATATTAGGGTCTATCTGTCCAGCAAATGAATTGATTTTGTCCAGAATAGGGTTAGGCAAGAAACTAGTATGCATATAGTGGGGACAAATGGGAGACAACTGTATTCTCTTCTCAATTTGTCACAAATTTAGAACATGGCCTGAAAACTACCATTAGGCAGGACAAACAAATTCCCAAACACCTCAAATAATTTGCATTGTTAGACATAATCTAAGTCTTCTGGGGTTTCTCTGTTCCAGAGGCTGTGGCTGACAGGATGGGTCAGGAGCACAGGTGGATGGTAACATGGTCCTGGTTCAGAATACAGTTTTATTTGGGAATGGGGAGAATCAGGGAGAAGTGGCAACATGTGATATGAAAGACCAAAAATACTTCCAAAGGTGCTCCTCTCAGGGACCAGTTTTTGTCTTGGAGACATGGTTAAAAATGGGACTAAATCTACATGTATTCTTATGATCCCAAGGGTGGGTCAAGGCCTTTCTGTACTATGGAAGCACAGAACAGAAAAGCAGACACAAAGACCCTACATAAGAGACAAAAATTACTTTTCTGTTCCAGGATTAAGTGTATTCATCACATCATCATAGCTAGAATTTTTGTTGCTTGGTTTCCTTTGTTTGGTTGCTTTGCATTAATATTAAAGGATAACTTGAGGGGGGAGAAATAATGTCTCTTGAGAAACAGAAATGCAAAGGAAAAAAAAACCCTTTTGTTTGCAAGTGCATCAGACCTTATAAAAGTATATAATCCATGGATCATTGGCACGATCAACTGTAATGGCTCCAAAAGAGCCATTGTGTTAATGTAGCCGATGAGCATTAGTACTGCCTCTGCATACTAAAAATCCTCATGAAAATTTTAACAACATGCAGATAGTGGATAAGTGCAGCATGTAGTTGTTTTTAAAATTGAGAACACAGTACTGTAAGTTTCATCAAAATGCAGAAGAAAAACTAAAATATATCCACCAGCAAAATGTAACTTTAGTAACATCTGATATTTTTTCTCAGATAAAGTAACTGATTTTTGACAAATGAAATGAAGTAGGTCTCATTTATCTGGACTTCACAAAGGTTTTTGATATAATACCATTTGGGAAATTACCAGTTAAGCAAAAGAAGTTGGGGAATAGTAAAAGAAATCTAAAGTAGGCAAGGAAATATCTAAAGAAGATATAACATTTTAAAGGAAAAGTATTGCAATGAAAAGAGCATGCTAATGGAATTCTTCAAAGACTGATTTAATATTTTCATTAATGAGCATGACACAGAAAGGAAAAATGTGGTAATGAAATTTCCTGAAAACAGAAAACTGGGAGAGATCATCAATACAGAAAAGGACCAGAATATCATGTGAGACAACTTAGATGATTTGATGATCTCAGAAATACAAACAGAATGGCATTAATATTGCACACTGCAAAGTCATAGGTTCAAAGACAAAGAGGAGAATTTTTGCTTTTAGCTGGTGGAAGTCCACAAAAGGAGATCTATGAGTCTTAATCAGCTGCAAGATAACTGTAAGGACCAATGCAAAATAGTTCTGAGAAAGAAAATCATCATCTTAGGATGTATCAGGAAGGTATTGGAAACAGTATTGTGTTTAGACAGTGATGTGAGACTCAATCTTGAATATGGTAGAGAAGCACAGGCTGAAAGAACAGGATTACTGAAGTGATTAGAGAAAATGTAAAGAAATGACTTGTTTAGACAGCAAAACAAAGGCTGAGAAAGGTTCTGATTAATGTCTGCAAATACTGCAGAGAGGTAAACACTAGACATAGAAGGTACCTATGTAAAAGTATTGCTGGTATTGGACAGTTTTCCATTTGCAATGCATACTTTTTAGTTGAAAATAGAAGGATGATTCTGGTCATTGAAGGAGTGACATACTGGAACAACTTCCAATAGGAATAAGTGTCAAACACCTACTGGTTTCTAATACAGGATGTGAATATTTAATGAATGAGATGAACAGGAGATAATAATGGCAAGCCCACAAGATAGGAATCACCTTTGCATGCCAGAATGTTATCCTAGGCAATAATGTACCCTTACTAACTAACCTCTGAGTGAAAGTGTGATCTTGGCACAGTTACTAACTCAGGCTTACATTATATCTTGTATTGCTTTCCACGAATCCCATTTATGCTGGGACCAAACTTGTGCATTCAAGAACTTCTGTACTTTAAAACAAATGTGTAATTTTAAGTAATTTTATTTGTAGCCCTCTTGATTGTTTCCTTTTATAATCTTTGTTCATTGAATTTTCAGTTTCTACAAATTGGTAGCTAAATATTCTGTTTTATTGTGTAAATAGTCTGTCTATTTCCACATCCTCTGGGCTGAGTTTTTTGAAACTCATTTGCTTTTCCTTTTATCCAGTGATGATTAAGACTGAATGACATTAACCAAAATGAGAGAAATGGACAGAGACACAGAATTTACAGCCTCAAAAGAGTATTCTGATGTTGCTGTGCATTAAATGATACACTATTAGTTATATATTCACTGTGGTGTTTTGCATGGTAGGGAATAGTGGGAACTTGTTTTAAATTCTCCATTTTTTACCTTTTTCTGCTTCTTAAGATTCATCCCTCTTCAGCCCTTTGGTACCTAACCTTTTCCCATGAAGTCTCAGAGATATCTGTCCAGTCCTTCTCAGCCAGTTCCCTAAGATTCTTTGGTTTAATATGATTTGGACCTTCTGAATCATAAATATTTAAATTATCTAAATATTCTTTTACCTGCTTTTTATTAATTCTGCTTCTAGATATTCCCAAAGCCTCATTAATATTTATCTCACTGAGCTCCATGCTTCCCTCTCCTTTTACATTAAATACTGGGACAAAATGTACATGTTGAGCAATTCTTTTTCTCTCTGGCCAGTATGAGTTGACCTTCCTTTTGATATAGGATGATCTTTGTTTTCTTTTATCCATAGTGCATTTAGTTTTTCATCTCTTCTCCCAGGTTACACCCTTAACTTGAATTCTATTTGCCCTCTCCCTTCCTTATTATTTCTATAGTTCTGTATTACAGATGTAGCTGCTTGTATTTTTAGCTCTTGTCTATTATGTGTTCTTTTCCTACTTTCATTTTGCAAATGGACTGTGTTGCCATATTTATGACTAAGGGATGTTTCCATGTAGACTTGTATATTAAAATGTGACCACCTCATAAAAATATTAAAGTATGTACTTTATATATTTTTCATATGCACAGCTATATAAGAATAATGTCTGCTCAGTTTTGCTAATTTAAAATAATGGAATTTGAAACAGTAATTTAAAGAGGGTTGTTAGATGCAGGTGTTTGAATATGAACACTGTGTGATTAAAAGCTGGCATCATTGTAGCCTATGGGAATTTTGCCATCGGCTTCAGCTGGGTTAGGATTTTACTCTGATTCTGTATTTATACATGGATTTAACTTTAAGCCTAGAACTAGACCCATGGACACAGTGGAAGTTGCAATGCAGTAACATTATTCCTCTGCCTAATTGTTTGCTGAACTGAGGCAATATATTCCAGGCAACAAATATTTTCACACAGAGAACGAATTAATGTAAAATTAAGATGTTCTTATTTTAGAGTTAATGAACAATCTGAGTGAACACTTCATGTGCACCTGCTCAATATGCAATATAAAAATACAGATATAAAATGATATATCCACATTTGTATAAATGCTCTTTTGCAATGTTCCATCCACAAGGCTCTTCAAAGAATGAAGTAGAGCAATTAAAATAATATTTTATTAATTATCATTAAGTAATTAAAAAAAAAAATCCTTAAACGGTGACATTAAGGAACCTTAATTCCAAACCAGAGGGACTTAAGTTTCTGTTGTTGATCTTCCTTGATACAGGTTGCTATTTTGGGAATTTTGGGGTAATGTCTAAAAAAAAAACCGCCTTAAAAAATACCACTGCAATGCTATAACTACTATTTCAGTATAGGTGTGTACATATATAAGGGTTTTTAAACAATGATTACTCCAGATAAACAAAACTTGCAATGTGTAGATAGTTGGAGTATCCAAACGTAGAGTCTAGAGAGGAATTGCTGATTGGAAGGCATTCTGCAGAAGGTCATGCAATCGATGCCGATATGTGTTTGCAAGGGTGGTTGGAAGCTAAGGTGGGACTATGTCACATTGACTTGTCAGTTAAGGCTCATCCAAGAATACAGCATCTTTTTCTTGTCTGACTAATTTATTGGTTGGGAGTAGTTCTTTGAACTGCATCCCGAGTTTTTAAGAAAGTTGTTTTCTTATGTTGTGTAATTAGAAGTCTCTCTATAGATATGACAAAAAAGGACTTACTCTTTCAAGTTCTTCATGCTGTTTCTTATTGCCAAGTCAATAGATAATGAAATCTCGAATTTCTTAAAAATTAAGGATAATATGGAAACAACAGACATCATATTAACTGCACTGAAGCCAAACTTTGTTGTAAACATCCTGGGTACAGCTGTAACTTTTTTATTGTAAAAGCTATTGTAACTATTTCATTCAGAATCAATAATGATAAATAAAACAAGACCTTCAGACACTACATAAAAGGACTGTATGTAGACTACATTTCAAAGACTCAGTGTACTTTTACAGGTTACTAATACAGATTTCAATTACTGTACTTTTGTAATTCAGTTTCCATCTGGTTTTACCTTATGTTCTAGAAAATGCATGTTTGGATAGAGATCTACAGTATCTGTCTTACTGGCTAAGCTGCTAGAAGCTGTAGTGTCAAAAGAATGAATGTGAAAACTGACATGCTATGAAGGCTGATAAATAGAGATGCAATAGCATGAAAATTATGGTTATGAATAAAAGATTTATCCTCAAAACTGTGATTTTTTATATAGTTTATATCATCATAGTATACAATTTTCCACTGTCACTTACTCCTCAGTAGTGAGATTCTTCATAGAAAAGTAACTCATACTTTCAAGTCAGGAATACCAGCAATTGTTCAATAGCTAAAACAGACAGTTGCATGAGAAATGGCCATAACAATGAGCTGGAGCTGTTCATCCGGGATCATTTTGTTTATATTGATCTCTTGCCAGTGTTTGCATAGAATAAAATATCTTAGCCAGTTTGTAGCATGGAAATAAATATAAATGTCTGAAGATGTACTGTGTGTATCCTTTCCCAAATGTTGGTGTGCCAGCAGGACAATTTCCAATTTGCTTGTCTTTTTTCTAAAGTATATAAAAGCCCTTTTCTACCAAGAATAATTAAAATAATAAACAAATAATCATTGGGACCCAACTAAATATAAAATGAAGATGTCTAAATGTTTACTCAAGGTTTGTTGCAAAATGCCAGCGATATTTAAGTAAATCAAAAAATATGTCCACCACCATTAATACATAAACATATGAAAAATGAACTGAATCATCACTACTTTTCCACTGTTGTGCAGCTCTAACTTCACCTGTGTCTCTAGCGTGGCAGTGCATTCCTGTGACCTCCTAGGTGTAATACTCAAGTAAATAAAATAAGGGCTCATAGTCTGTTTCTTTCTGCCAGACATTTATATGGGATGGTCACCAAACGTCATCAAGCATGTGATGGTGTCAGTTAAAGGTCATATATTTCACTTGCTATTGCATCATAAAAGGCTTGTGTTGCAACTTTCTTTTACTGGTTTTACTTTTACTTTTACTACTGCAGCTCCACTGAGTGACCAGTAATCTATGCCAGGTAGAACGAGTTCAATTTCAAGCCCATCAGCTGCCAGAGGTTCTCTGTTCCTGTAAGAGGAGGGAGTGGAAACAGAATGATGCCTGTAATTACTGGGTGCTACTCTGTCCTTATCACGGGTTCTTTGTTAGAGCATAATGTTTAAAACCTCTGATCAAACACTGTGCTCTGCTTCTGGACCATCATTTCTTCACTGCATGTCCCTCCGTTTCTCTGGGAAGTGGGATGGCTCATTGTTATGCAAAGAGGAGAGAACCTGATGCAGGTGAATTCTTATAAATCATCTCTTGCAGACTTACATTGTATCTTTCTGAATATTAAATACAAAGCAGATACAATTTATGTTGTGCAGCAAAAATGTACCATGCATCGTATTTGTTGTATGGTTTTTTGTAAATGGAATATTTCACCATGCTAACAGTTCCCTGTTATTTAATACTATTCATGTTTGATTACAGAAACAGAGTACTGACTTCAAAGGTAAAACCCCATTGCATTTGAGTTGTTATGTCCAGCTTATTACTGGAGATACTGCATGGAACATTCTTCCTATCATGCAAGATTATGATAATGTACTTTCTACATGAAATTCTTCAGGCTTTTCTAAGTCACGGGTGACCATATGGGGATATTTGAGAGAAAAGTGATTTTCTAAAGTGAGTTGTGATATATAATTTAAAAGGCTTCTACATATTCTAAGTACAAAACAAATCTTAAAAAACCCCCCTAAAACTTAAAAAAAATTAACCTGAAAATTCAGGTTAAATTTATCACTCAGATTCTAGTGATACCTTGTTTTTCTGAAGATGAGGCATAAATATTTGAACTTACTCTAAATCTTAAAGTTTTTCATCAGATTCTGTTTGACTTGGTAAAGTTTGCCCTGCCTTGCTTAACTTGAAGTCAGTGTGCAGGGCTCAATTATGATTTTTCTATCTATTTCATATTTTCTACAACCACTGAATATTCACCCCAATTAATCTGACAATGATAGCTGCTCTGACTTTAGTAACATGGAATAAACAGCAATTTATGGGCTTATGTTGCTATTTTAGTAAATGTGTTTGTGATAAGCACATTATTTGGAAAGAAGACAGTGGTGAAACATAACTGGTATTTGTTTATTTAAAACTTTTTGAGGTGGATAATTTGCTGATGACTAGGATTTTTGTTTTCTGAAGAGCAATGTTTTCAATTGATTGAAATCTGGGCCCTAATACATGCCATTATTCCCTGGGCATGCCAGTCAGCCAGTCACAGGCTGTACTAAAACCAAATAAAAACAATTTCAATTGGTTCCAAACATTTAATACTACATACAAAAAAATAATCTTAGCTACTGCCTAAAGATTGACACTGTAAAAGCAAAAATCCAGAATAATTAGTATTTTCTAACCCAGCATTCTAGTCTTGCTCTTGGGCACTTACACATGGGGAGGTGGTACACAGATAGTAGCTATATAAGAAATTTAAGTAAAGAATCCTGTCATAAAAATCAGCAGTAATCATCCCAACTTTATTTTAAAACAGCCTAATTTTAAACCACATATTTATGTATCTTAGTATTCTTCAGGTATAATCCTTCATAGCATTCAACTGTCTGCAGTTTTTGTAATAGGGAAAATACCTGCACAGGGATATGTCTTGTATTTTACGCTAAAGATATCAAAATTCAAATGACATCTTATGGAAAAGGGAATGAAACCAAGAGCCATTTACTAAACATCACATAAAAATTTTAGAGCAGCCAGGGCTAGATTCTGCTCCCTGTGGAGACAGATCATAGTCAAGGGTAGGAGAGAGAAAGTAGATATTAGGAAAACACATGGGGAGTTTCTTTTTCAGCACAATAAGTTGGTTATGATTTCTCCTCAGTGCCCAAGGATAGGGCTGCACTGATTTGAACATTGTAGCTTCAAGGTGGAATAGTCTTTTACTGACTTTCTACGTACCCTATTATCTATATCAAGCAGAGAGTAGCTACCTGTGCATTTTAGAGACTAAGGGAGGAATGAGTGAGGGCTAGAGAATCCTTCCCCATCTCACAGGAATCACAAAATATCTCTGCTAGGAGAAGCCTTTTTGCCTACTCGCTGCCTGAGTGGAATGCCAATCTAGGTTAAAATTCTGCCTATAGCTTTTAGCCCTTCTCCTCAACCAAATATAATATTATCCTCTACCAAAATAAAAGAAACATTTTTTTTCCACCACTTATTTAGGCAAGCATACTACATTGCATTTAAATGTTCCCATGTGACCTAATGTTTGTGAGACTGGAATTTATCTGAATGTTTTTGTTGCCATTCTGTTGGCAATCAGTCTAGGCTTGCTGTCCTGCCAACTAAGCGATCTTAATAGTACTATCTGTTTCTTGAGTAGCACCATTTTTCTCTGTAATTCTCTACTTGCTTCTCATGTTAATTTTGCTTTGCTTAGAAGCTTCTTGTGATAGCTATGCAGTTTTGCTTTGTACTTTCTGCACAAAAAGTCTAAAAGCAAAATGACAATTTAAAGACCTGTGAATTTACCGAATCATTATGTTCTAGAAGACAAGAGGCTTCACAATGGATCCAGCTGGGAGGCTTATAAAGGACTGAATCTAAAGCTCAAATATCTTGGTCTTCCTCTTGAATTTAGCAATATAGCTTTTGATTAGTTTATGCAGCTTGTATTTTTATAAGGTTAGTGTCAGATGGTTCAGCTGACTTCTGGACAATTGCTAGGGAGCACAACAGAAGACACAGCCACAGAGTACTGATGAAAGCAAAAGCAGAGTGGCAGTCTACAGTTAATTAATGTGAATTATCAATAAAACCACATACCTTTAGATTCTCCCTCTCTCCAACCAGCAGCAGAGGCAACTTTTGCGGATCACAGAATCACAGAATTGCCTAGATTGGAAAAGACCTTTAAGATCATTGAGTCCAATCATTAACCCAACACTGACAAGTCCCTGACTAACCCATGTCCCTCAGCACTATGTCTACATGAATCTTAAATCCCTTCAGGGATGGGGACTCCACCACCACGCTGCACAACTCCTTCCAATGCCTGAGAACCCTTTCAGGAAAGAAATTCTTCCCAGTATCTGATATCCCAGTTTGAAATCCTCTCCTTTCCCCAAAGGAGTGGTGTAGGTGGGAATAACGTGAGAAGACTTTGCTGAGACTGTAACATTGAGTGGTCAAAATTTTTCTCAGTCTTTGCACAGGGCTATGCTTTTTCTGCTACTGCCTTCCTGTTTGCAGACTACACTCTCAGATTAATGCCAAATGTAAGAACCATAGGCTAACAGAGGTCTTCTCTTAATCAGGGAACATCTATTCAAAATTCCACGGGTTTCTTCTTGAAAGAAATGTAAGACAGGTCTTACATGCTTTATTAAAACTCCCAAGTAAAAATAAGAAGACATATTACCAAATCTATTATTAATGCTAATCTACTATTAATATCATTAAAAGTAACTGAAATGTCAGCAAACAAATCAAAAGCATATTGATACCAAAGCAACCAGTCAACAAATGGCTGTTGAGCTGTAGTACTATTATCCAGTTAATTAACTTTTAAAGTAATAACTTTTACACATTCTGAACAGGAGTTGAGAAAAGTGACTGTTTGGTTATAGATGCCAAATAAAGAATTTACAAGGTGAGTCATATCTGTGATTTATACTGGTTAATAGCACCAAACCCAAGTTTCTTAATGTCTAAATCACAATTCTGACATTGGATGTAAAGCTTCTTCTTGTAGAATTGAGCTTACACTAAGTTTGTCTTCTCCTGTGTATCTGCACTGTGGTACTTCTGTTGTGGAGGATGATTCTTCCCTCACAGCAGTGATACTGTTGGCTGATGGGAAGGGAAGGACTACTGCTCCCAGCTTGACATTGCCTTATCTGGTATAGATAGCATGACATGTGGTCAGGGAGAGACTGTACTACTCTGTGGACTCCCTTGTCCCCACCAGCAGCCCCATGGATACAACTGGCCTTGCAACTGTTCAGAACAATCATGAGAAACAGTAGTTTGATGATTTCCATTTACCAAAAACTACAGTAATAATATCAGTTCCTTAAGACTTTAAAGGTCAGAACACGCTGTAATAAAAATGACTATGAGACAGTATTTTATTACTGCTTAAAACTCCCTACATTTTTTCTAGCATCTTTCCTTTGTTGACTGCATAGGTGCTCACAGAGGTATGTGCACACACAGTCTACAAAACCTACAGTGACTTCCAAACCTTCTTCCTCCCTCGCAAAAAGAAATCACCAGAGAAACTAAAGCAAAAGCACTGGCAATGTGCGCTTGCAGCCCAGAAGACCAACCATATCCTGGGCTGCATCAAGAGAAGCGTGGCCAGCAGGTCAAAGAAGCTGATTCTGACCCTCTACTCCACTCTTGTCAGACCCCACCTGGAATACTGTGTCCACTTCTGGGGCTCTCAACATAAGGAGGTCATGGACCTACTGAAGTGAGTCCAGAGGAGGGCAACGAGGATGATCCGAGGGCTGGAGCACCTCTCTGATGAGTAGAGGCTGAGAGAGCTGGAGCTGTTCAGCCTGGAGAAGAGAAGGCTCTGGGGACATCTTATAGTGGCCTTCCAGTACCCAAAGGGGCTGCAGGAAGGCTGGGGAGGGACCTCTGACAAGGGCAAGGAGTGACAGAACAAGGGGTAATGGGTGTAAACTGGAAGAGGGTAGATTTAGATTAGAAATCAAGAAGAAATTCTTTCCTTTGAGAGTGGTGAGACCAGGTTGCCCAGAGAAGCTGTGGCTGCTCCTCCCTGGAAGTGTTCAAGGCCAGGTTGGATGAGGCTTTGAGCAACCTGGTCTAGTGGAAGGTGTCCCTGCTCATGGCAGGGGGGTTGGAACTAGATGATCTCAAAGTTCCCTTCCAATCCAAACCATTCTATGATTCTATGAAAAAAGAAATAAAAAAGTACTGGAATATCCCTTTCCTACAAAAATTGGAGTATAAAGAGGAAAACATGAAACATTTAAGCTATCAGGGGTGTGGAAAATCTTCAGTTGTCTCAGTTTTCTGTGGTCTGGTCAAGTAAGATTGGAACTGCATTTAAGTAACTGCTGGCACAGCTGTTTTCACCACTGAATGTTCTTCACCAGCGCTGAGAATTGTCAAAGGATGAGTTATGTGTTCATTGATACTCTGTCATACTGTTCTCAAGGTAAATTTCCTTCAGGTAATTTATGGATTCAAAGGACAAGTTCTAAGTTGGGCCAGCAGAACTTGATTTTAAAAAATAATTGATTTAAATCAGTTTTATTTGATTGAGGAAAAAGGTTCTTAAATGACATTGTGTCACTGACATATGGAAATTTCATAAAAATTACTCACTGGAAGTGAACCCATAGCTATAAGTAGTTCTTCAACATTAGTCCATCAGCCAATTTAAAACACATTTGAGCGAATCTCTGATGGATTTTGTTACTTCCAGTGAGATGCTTATAAGAGAAATTTAGAGCATTTTTCCACGTAAAACAGAGCTCTAACAACTTATCTTGTGGAATCTTTAGGAGGAAAAAATAATTTGAAGCTTACCAAGATGAAACCGCTTTACATAAGAAATTTTAAATTTTATCTAAGTTCTGAAAATCCATATGAGACATATTCCTCACAGAGCCTAGAGCCAGCCTGCAAAAGAACAAAGATTGTAACACTGCTTAACTGTGCTGCTCTAAGTGCTGTTAGTATCCTGCAACTTTTCTGCCTTTTGTTTCTTCCTTCTTAGTAAAGCACAATATAAATAATATAGTTGGTAAATTTTGAAAACATTTTTAAAATTCTTTTGACATGCCATGTCATGCCATGTGCCAAAACAAATTAATTTCCCCTTGATTTTGCAACAAGTACTCCAATTTCATGTATGCCCTTATAGCATCACAGCATGAATATTCTTTGCATAAATATTCCACCCATTGTTTAACAACTTTTGAAGCTAACATATGTGCTGCTCAACCTTTACTTCTATATTTAATCATTGTAATATGTGCTTTAGTTGCTGTGGCACCTCACAAAATCGCCTAGCAGATTTTGAAGGTTAAATGAGTTTTCTGTAGTACACAAGAGCTTTCTTGCTTTCTTTTTTGTGATAAAAATTCAGTTCTTTTTATATGAAAATGACCTTGCTCAAGGTTGTTGTTGTTCCTTTAGTTAAACAGGCACCATATACCACCTTTTCTTCAAGCACTGCAGAAAGAATTAAAATAAAACTTGAAACAAACAGAAAATCTTTATCATTGTTTTCAAAAGGAGGTAATGAACTGTGATCATAAGGGCAAGGTAAATACCGAAGTCTTTATGTACAAACCTATTCCTTTTTCTGCCCTTTACACTCACATTCTATGTATCATCCTCTAACAGCCTCTGAGGGTATTCATCACATGGTATCTTTGGAACAGGCCCTCTGTCCACTCAGGCAAGCAGCCTTCTGAGAAACCATCACGCCCACAGTATCTATACCTCACATACCTGTGATTTAGCTCACTCAATGTGTCCTTTCCCAGTAGATTATGATTACAACATAGGCCACGTTATACAGTTAGTAAGGCCATTCAATAATATAAGCAATTGATAGGCTTTCCCCTAAGCTAGTGCATCAGTACTGATCTTGTGGTTTAGGGTTGTTTGTTTGTTTGCTTGCTTTCATTTTTAGATCATTCTTGGAATTATGAACCAGTTAGCCTTCTGAGATGTGCTCTCTTCTCCAAATTGAAGTCTGATATGTGTCAGTTCTTCTTTTTGTGTATCATGTATTTTTACATTATCAAATTCCTCCAGTCCAGATCTTTTGAGGAAGGAGAACATGACATAAACTGTGACAAAACTAAACAAAACTGTCATGGCTTTAGTTCCATAACAAACATATAGAAAGGGTGAAGAGAAGAGGAATAAAGCTTATGCAATCAGTTTCTTCCTTCATTTATGTCCATGGGGGTGATTTTAACCACATCATCAATCTGTGTTTTCAGTCTAGAGACATCGTGCAAAATGACAAAATTTGTCGTTAGAAAGGTCCAAAGTGTTCTGAAGGCTGTACAAAATGAATTTTTAAGAAGAAAACTCTGTCTTTATGAATGGCATAAAACCTGCTTTTCTTGGTGCAGAAGTTGGGGAGGGTGAAAATTTGTGTGAAGTTCAGTATTTATATAGATTTATTTGCTACATGTTCAGCATATTAACTCAATATAGCATATTTCAGGTTTTTATGTGAAGAAACATTGTCCCATGGTTTCATACTTCTTGTTTCTTGCAATTTTCAAATTTGACCTGGCAAAGAATTTGAAATAATTAAGCATAGAATGGAAGAAGTTGAAAAAAAACCTGAACCTGGATATAGCTCTTACAACAATTCTAACACTTTGTGTCCCTTATGTAAATGGAGAAACTTCAGTTACCAGAAATATTTGTGCAAAAAAATACATTAAGGAAGTTCATTGCTCCTTAGTTTCAAACTACAAAATCAGCATATTTGAAAGAGAATTTTCCCTGTATCAGGAGACAAAGAGTGGTCTTTGCTCATTCAAAGTACATTGTTAACCAACTAAAGAATTACCTAATTTATTTAGTCTGTACTGATTAACTTCATTCTTGATGAAGACAGCTGCTATTGCATGTGATGACAAACAAGACTCCTTGCTATGCTGCAAAGTTTTCTGACTAAATTGGACGGTTTCCTACTAGCCTCAATGGCCACAGAAAGCAAGAAAAGAAAAGATGAAAGGCAGACCTCTAATGAGTTAGAAAAATATTAAGAGTTCCCAAAATTCTTCCTTCATCTTTACCAGTTAGTTGAGGGATTGTAATTTAGGGCTTACACTGTGCTTTTTTTTTTTTTTTTTCCCCCTGAAATTTGAATTCAATTTATCAAGCTGCGTTGATTTGAAAATTGGTGTTTATATTTTATTTATTGTATTGTATGCTATGACATATGTCTCTGACCCTACATCAGTAAACCAGTTTCTTTTTCACGATGAGTGTTGTTTCAATTATCCTTTTGAAATTTTATTTGTGGCGTGCTGTAATTATACCTTGCACATATATTTTGTAGTTTCCCATTGAACTGAGAAACTGTGCATTGTGTTCACAAAAACCAGTTTGTTGTGTTTGCTGTATTAAGCATGCTGTGAAAGCTTGTCCCTTGTGCTCAAAATATAAATTGGACATAGCTAATTGCATCCACTGCTGGTGATCGTGTTTAGTGAGTGCAGATTTCTGGAGGGAAATGTGCCTACGCTTCTCCTCATGCGTAAGATATAACTGTGAGTCCTCCTTCAGATGTGCTTTATTATGGGCAGGGTTAGACTTCATTGCCAGTGCTTCTTATGAGAAACAAAAACATTTTGTACTCTACTTGTTGATATAAACCTGGAAATGTTTTTCTGTGTTGTATGTAGAATACATCTCATTACTTTCTGTGCAAAACCCATTTCCTGAAATCTTAAGTGATGAAACTCAATCCTTAAAGTAAAAGTAACATTATACTCTTACGCTGTTCGTAGACTCTTTCAGTCAAGAGAGAGGTACAACACATGAACGTAAAGAGAGGCTGCAGTTCTGTGGTCAGCAGCTGCAGCTGCCGAGGTAGTGAAGAGGAAAGTTCATAAAAGGACGTGGTGCTGTTATTGAAAATACAGAATCATTTGTGGATGCCTTGTGGGTACAGTCATGGGAAATGCACAGGGTGTAAACTCAGCAGACATCTGGTGATGACAAGATACCAGAGAGGAATTAATGACTGGCTTCACAGAAGAGGCTGTTTTGGTTAGATGCAGTATCATTGTTACTCTGCCAAAAACATGAATACTGTTCCCAGTTTTGAGGAAAAGAGAAATGACTAATGGTGAGTTAGAAGAAACAGCCAATTGGTCTTAAAGAAGTAGTTGTTGAGTTGACCAGTGGATAATACGTTTTGGCTTGAAGAAAATACTTAGTGAGAGCAAACCTGCATCACAGTAATAAAGAGGAGCCATGAAAGTAAAACTGTATTCATGCCTAAAACCCAGCTTCCTTAAAATAGTGGTAATCCAGCACAATATATTCTCTGGATTCCATCTAAATAAAACCAACAAAAGATAGCTTTAAGATTGCATACTGAAAAAAGAAAACAATTAAAACTTCTTACAAAAGTCCTATGACGCTTTGTTGCTTTTCTGATGACTATATACTAAGGTCTCTTCTCACAGATTTTTGAGGATTGTTAATGATGCTATTTCACATAGAAAGACAAAAGAGACACACGTTCAATCTCAGAACCCAGCAGAAACAGAACATAACAAGAATCACCTTGCTATGTGAAGGATGACAAAATGGCAAGATTTTGATTTACTAATGCCATTCTTACTTCTTCAGAACTACAGCGTTCCTACTTCTCGGATACACAAGAAATGTTAAGGCAAAGGCAGAAGAAAGTTTGTTTGAAAATACATGCTATGTAACATCACAGCTCTAGGACTTGTAATTTAAGATAAAAATAGTTTCACAGTGGAAACCACAGACTTCACTAAAAAATAAACTACCATTCCCATGCATCACAGAGCCAGATAGACTCTCATGTATATACTCTGCAGGTAAAGCAGCTTTTATAAGGACTAGACTTACTGTGAGACTGGCAAAGACAAGATATTAAGGGCTCATGCTCCTGGTAAGGATTAGAGGGAGAAAAAATTTTGTTTCTGCATAAGTATAAAGCAGCTCAGTAGAAAGGAACGATGTGAACTGCCCCATCAAACAAATAAGCAGTGGTGAGCTAAAGAACATTTTCCTGCGATATCTACACAGCTTTTCTTCAAGAGGAGATTTCATGCTCCTGTTAGAAGCAGATTATCTAGAAATACACTTCACTTCTGCTTATGTGTTGCATTTGTTTTTTCTCTGTTAATAACAGAATATTAAATCTATTTTTTTGGTAAGCAAAAGCTTCTGCTGTAGCAGTAGCCCACCTCTTCCTGTGCTTTTCACATATTTTAGCAGTTGGAAGTATTTATGTAACATATAATCTCTGGTTGCAGACAGAGGTTGCAACATTAGAAATGGAGAATTATGACTACAACTATTAAAAGAGATTAGGATTTGCAGTTTGTTTTCAACACTGTTGAATAACATTTGGTTTTTTTTTTTTCTTTTGTTGGTTTAAAACTTTCTAACATCTTTAAGCAGATTTGCTGACGTGCTGCTTTACCGAAGTCTCAATTCTTTTCAGCGTGTACTTCAGTAGAGTGTTTTCACAGTAACACAAGCATGTGCCTAGGACAACAAAACAGTCTTAAATTTTTATCTTTGTTTGCAGACCTCAAAAGAGGGAATGTTTTTAATACTATTTTAAAATACTGAGTAAACAAGGGACAACACACACAAAAGGATAAATGAACGTATTTTTGTCAGGATGTGATGAGCACATAACGTCACACAGTAAGCCCTGATTTGAATAGAGTTCCATCTGCAAATGGCAGTGAAACTGTCTATACAGAAGTCTGAGGGTCTTTGCTTTTACTAATGATATAGTCTCCTTAACAATTAATGGCAGTAAAGCATGTCATAAAGGGAAAAGTAAGATCCTTATAGGGTGAGATGACCCGAAAATTCAAATAACTTAAAGGCACGAAGTGATGCAGATTAGGCTCTTGAAGTAAAGAGACAGATTTCATTGTCCTCATGTTCCTTAATGACAAATTAAGTCAATTTGGGGAAACAGAGTCGCTGCTATCTGCCTGCTGTACTATTGCATATTAACTCAGTTCGGTGGGATCAATAAGACATGAGGAAAACTACCAAATCGGTGCAAGGTAATAAAATCAATGTACAACTGTAATCTCATTAAAAGCACCAAGACTTCATGCCAGTACAAAGTAATCTTTAGAGAGTCAAAATTTACTACACAGAAATTAGCATTTGCAATGATCTGGTAATTTGAGGGAAAGGTCTGTCTGCCATCAGGGTATAGCTGCAGAATACAATCATTAAGAAATATACAAAAGTGACCCTGTGCTGCCAAAATACTTCACTTGTACTAGATAGGGGAATTGTACACACTGCATTGGCTTTTGTAAACAAAAGGAGTGCTCGGTATGTTTCTCAGGATCAAGTGGATATAGAAGAGCAGCCAGTACAGGATTATCAATTGCATAATCCTAGAAGACAGGTGTATGCACCATAAAAGGGACATATCTGAGGTAGCTTTGCAGACAACTGACACGAGGGAGCTGTCACTGTGTGCTGTCACAAAGGGCTAGCAAAATGTGTAACAGCAGAGGGAATTAATGCTGTCACTTCAGTATGGAGTGATTTTTGGGATTAGGCAGGGGACTTTGCTGTATGGAAGTACAGATATCAAGACATTATCCATGGCAGAGGCATCAAAAGGCAATCTTGGCTCTCTGTTGGCATTAAGTAATAATGACACTTGATAGCACATTCATGGGTTGGTGACAATAATGTCTTCAATATGAGTGTACAGCATAAGCTATGATACTTGCAGTATTGGTCATTATTTGAGGCAGTGTTCATTAGTACAGCAATAAGAAGAGTGCTTTGAATTAATTCTCAGTGGTACTGGCTGCAGCAAATACATCAGACCTGTCTTTTTTTTTTTATACTCATTTCCTTTAGAACATAAAATAAAGTTCAGGGTTTGGGCTTGAGCCCAGCATATCTGATTGCCTGAAGCACTGGAATAACAGTAATGTTCAGCAACTTCATTCCTCTACAGTGGATATGCATAAAAGCAGCTATGTAAGAGAGCTTTCTTCTATACCAGGCTGAAAATGAACTCTCCTACAACCCAACGGCCCACTAGAAACTTGGCTTTCTACTGTAAGACTTTGTCTTCACTAAAAAAAAGCTCAGTGCAACTGAACTAAAGCGAGCTGCCAACCACGCTTTTTCCCTTTAGGAAAAGGGTGGAGAGAGAAATACGTAATGGTAGAAGCTAATTACAGTGCAGGACGCGCTGCTTTGGAAGGCGCTCGCTGCTGCAGAGGACCTTGTATGGCTCCAATACTGAACTGAAAAGCACCAGCGTCCATGTCTGCACCAAAGAATTCAACTGCGATGTTACCACTGCCTGCGCTGATGCACGGAGAGATAAAGTCTCATTATCACTACCTGGAAACTAAAAATTAAAGCCATGTGAGAAGAAAGGAAAACTGACGGTAGTACTACAACTCTATATCCAGTGTGGTCTGAAAGCAGATACCTGGGGACCAGCATAAGGACACACATGGTGACACTACTTTGCCTACTTGTTAGTATGACCTACGTGTAATGCTGAGTCAAGAGGAGCATCCACACAATTTGACAGACTTTTCCCTATTAACCTGCTTCGGGCACTGCTGAACTCGGGCACCGCTGAACTCGGGCACCGCTTTTACCCCCACAGCAGAACCCCAGGTGTGCTCCTCAACTCACCAGCTGTAACATGTCTCTTAAGGGCTGTAAACTGAGAACAGCTGAGGGGCGGCCACGGC
>NW_010296725.1:13484-64799 GCF_000700745.2 Antrostomus carolinensis | reverse complement strand
ACTACCTCAGAGCAGCGAGTGGTGGCGGCACCGTGGGGCGACCCCACTCAGCTGTGATGCCGGGTGTGATGTCACTGTGATGTCCCACATGACGTCATTGCTGTGCTGGATGGACCTCAGGGCCCTCTAGGCCAGGGCCGCCATGACAGTATGGCGCCGCTGTGAAGTCCTCGCGCAGCGGAGGAGGTGCCGTGTCCCCATCTGCGGGTCCGTGGCGGGGGGAAGGTGTCCCTGCTCGTGGCAGGGGGGTTGGAACCGCAGAGCTGATACCTCATCACTTGTCACATTGTTAAGTTCTTGTGCATAAGAAACCACCTCATTTTAATGGATCTTTCAGACCGTTTTGCTGTAACCAGACTTCACGAGCCTGCCGTGAAAACTAAAGATATTTTGTAATGTTTATTGGGAGGATTATCTGAGGCTACAAACGTTTGCATCTTGCACTGACAGCTACTTGCGTTTGGAAAAAGGGCGCTCTGTGTTTTCTGTGTTTTTGGAAACTCCAGCTAGTTCACTGCCAACTTTTCTGTTCTTTGTTTTCAAAGCTTTCTGTTGTAACAGACCATCTAGGTGAGAAGATGGGGATTAAGCTATTGTTGAAGTCCAGTGGTGTAATGGCTTTACTGATCGCTCTGTACCTCCCATTGAAGATTTAGTGCAGAGCTTTCAGTTGTCTTTGCTGAGGGACAAAGGTCTGTGGATCCCATCTGGCTTTTTCACAGCTATGGAGAGATTACTGAAGTGCAACTCTGCCATTTCGGTTTTGGGGACTAATACACTCCTGTTATTAGAGAACTTTACAAAGAAGTGTTGTGCTTTTGTTTATTTTGTTGGGTTTTTTTTTTCCTTTACTCCTGATGCGGTGACATGAAACATTAAGTGTGTTTGACACTGCCTTTTGTGTACTCTTGCGTGTCTTCGTGTAGGAGAGGACATCCACTGAGCTAATAGATTTTTCTGTGCCTCTTATTAGTCTTTTGGGTGATTCAGATGGTTCATCCTCGCATTGTTTGTATGATTGATGATGACAAGTGGGTTGATCAAAGACTGCAAATTGTAACACTGAGACAAAATCATTACTAAGAAGCTGTCCTACTTGCAGTTTTCAGATGTCAATCAAAATGACTTAGAAATGAATTAGAATTACAGCACTGTGGAAAAAAAATCTTTTACACACTGAATAATCTTTGATTGAAATAACAAGTGAGTATAAATGTGCTTTGCTCTCTGTAGTCGCTGACTCTCTATTGTGAGTGCTCCATGGATGAGGTCCAGCAGCATCAGCTATTCAGCTGGTTTTGCTCTCAATAGCTTCCCATTTTTTCTTGTTAGCATTTATATATTTCTGATGTCCTGACACATTTCTCAAGCTGTGGAACGTGTATCTCTCTGAGTTCAGTAGAAGTTGGGTATTTTGAGAGCATTGATACTATTTGGATAAAACATCACCTGCAGTCAGCTATTACCCTGCATTGCAGCAAAAAATATGTTATCTTAAAACACTAGTGTTGTTTAATGGCCTTGCAAAAAAATGGGTCTAAAATAAGTCCTGCTGTGCTGCTGTCATCCATCTAGTGAAGGTGCACACTTTGCTGGAACTGGAACTTGCAGTCTGAGCTGCAGATTACCAAGCTGCTGGTGTACCTCAGCAAACCCACGGATAACCGTTTTCATAGTCTCCTGAAACCATTCCCTCACACTCTGCAAGAGGGTTTGTTTCCTAGTTACTCTTTTTTTTTTTTCTTTGAAAATTTTCCAAAGCTTGCTGCTGATGGCTCAGATTGCAACACTGCTCGAGAGAAATGCTCTGCTTAGATGACTCTCACCCACAACAATGAGAAGTTCTAGTGTAATTCAAGACAGCTGACTACACACTTGAATCACACATTCAGACTGCTCTATTTTTTTTTATTTATTTTTTTTTTTTCATTTTATTGCTTCAAAGTTAAAATTGGGTTGCAAGTCCTGCCCTGCACAGGGCTACATTCTGGAAGGGGCCATCACAGCTCTGGCATGGACTTTGCATGGCTGATGCCAGGGGAAAATAAGGGTGTGTCAGGGCAAGATGAGAAGAAAATAATTCTGTGAAGAAGGAGGCCATGTTTTGAGATAATGAATCCCATTTCCCTGCTAGTTGTTGGTCTCAGTCTGTTATAACTTTTCCCAAATGCCTTATCTAAATTAAGTTTCCTATACTCTTTTGGTTCTATAAGTTCTTGCAAGCTTGCCATATTGGTTTCTGCCTGAATTTCCTCTGTCAATGATGCAGACTTCTGAAAAAATCTTTGTTTTAAAACATAGATTGTTATGATGGAATTCTTCATTTCTTCAGATCCTTTCAGTTCTGTCACTGTATTCTATTGCAGTGTCCTAGTGTCATATGACAACTAGTTCTCCTTAGAAGTGGTCCAAATTGTACTATAAACTTTAATTACTTAAAGAATAGTGGGACAGGCTTTCCATGCCTTATCTCAACAATTCTGTTCCAAGTACTTTGAACTTGCTGTTCAGCTTGGCTCTGTGGGCCAGTGCTGTTAAGAGTACAGGAGGGAGTTCACAGCAGCATGTCTAATGCTGAAGGAGATTAATTATTTCTGATTCTTTGTGAACACTTGTTTTTAAACAAGTGGACTAAGATCCCACTAACCTCTTTCACAGAGACAACCTGGAAATTTGCCAGTGGTAACAACTTCTAGTCACCTCACTGCAAAGGCAGTTTTTCCTGTATTTATGGAAAGATCTTGCTCAATTATTTTGTAGTATATTGGTGACTTCCATTCAGATAATTTGTAAGCAGTTACTCCACGTATATGAATATTAGAAGACACTTTTTTTCCCCACAAAACATGGTAAGCCTATGGAATTCACCAAGAGAGACACTAAATTTTGCTAAAAAAATAAAAATGTTCAGAAGTGGATTAGGCATTTATCAAAATAAAACAAAGAGTCCAAATAAAAACCACAAAACAGCTGGAAATTTTGATGTTTCAAGGAATAAGACATCTGTTAATCAGACAGGTGGGTAGAAGTAGTTTCCCAAGCAGGTTGTTCCAGAATTATTGCTTGGAAATCTCCCATGTCTTTGGCAGAAGCATTGAACATTGGCCAGTTGTAGGATGAGGAGACTGGGCTGTTTGGACCATTGATCTGATTAGACATGGTAATTTCTGATGTCCTTGCCAAACAAGCTCATGAACAGCTGCAAACCATACTCAGTGCATAATGTAGTCAAGGTGGGCAGAACGTTGTTTTACCCTGAGTTAAACCAGGTGTTGCTCAGGTGAAAGCTGTGGAGCTGGTCCCCTGCAATGTATCTCAGGTGATGCCCTTTTATTTAATGCATTGAGAAAGCAAAGAGGAATTCTTTCTGAGCTCACCTAAACTAAGTTAGACAGTGTTGCTGTGTTTGCTGTTTTCAGGAGATTATTACAATCAAGGAGAGATTCGTAAGAAAGAACTGGAGCAGAGTTGTTTTCTTCTGGGGATTCCTGCTTCCGATGTAACAGTCATTGATCACAGGTAACCAGTTTTCATTTACAGCCTAATTTCATTGGAGTTTTAAATAGAGGGTGAAGTTCACTTTAAAGTTCAGTGGAAGCTTACTGTATTGTTCTAAAAAGTCTTGAGGAATCTCAAAAAAGACCATATTAGATATTTTTGTTAACTCTTAACATAAATATAATTAATGCAGAAGGCAATTCAAGGGTATCATGGCGATCATAATCCCTAGGCTAAGATCTGTTGATATAGCATTTAGAATAATATGTAACCATACTTGTTGGGGTCTGGGACAGGGTGTTTGGGCAGCATGACCACATTTTATTACACTTGTTGCAGTGTTATACAGACAATTACAAATTCTATGAATTGCCTGTGGGAAGTTTATCTGTCAGCTGGACTTCACAGGGTTAGTGTGGAGTTCTGTTATATTTATAATCTGGTTTAGTCCTGGCTAAAGACAAAAGTGCAGTATTAAAGACAGTCCATAATATGACAGTAAGATTCTTTCAAATTAAGCTGTACAAGATTTCTGGTTTTCTAAGATGTGATGTAGTTTTCTTCAGCTGTGTGTAGATACAAAGGTAGGTGATAAATCTGACACTTCTTTGTTTCGGGATTAATTCAGGAACTCTCTTCTGGGAAGGTGATTTAACACTTTGAATCAGTGAAACTCAGAACTGACATTGTAAAGGCCTCTTAAATTGCCTGATCACTGCCTGTGTAGAGTTGATAGGAGCTGAACTGGATACTAATTGCTAGGAAATGTGGTACAAGTGGTTGTTTCAATTGTAAGCAACTATCAGACAATCCATAAAGAATATTTTTGTTTATAAAGAAGTAACTTGAATAGCAACATATTGATTTAAAGCAACGCCAACTAGGAAAGTCAGAGCTGAAAAAAATCTGGCTCCAGGCAGGCCCTTTTCCCATGAACATATTTTTGCTTGAGCTAAGGCAACAGAAACCACAGTCCAGAATATGAATCTTCTTGAGTTCTTTGCTTTTTTTAGCTTTAGGTTTCTCTCCAAGTTTTCAGCTCGCTTAGGAAAACAGCATAGGAGTTGTTTTTCCTTTGGAATGAAAAGAGATGTTTCTGTTCACTTCTCATGAGCTGGTTTTGGATAACTTTGAGTTTTGTAGTACAATCATATGACAATGGCCAAAACATTTTTCGGGAGGGATAAGGAAAAAAGCTGCTAAGCTTTGCTAAGTGTAAAGTCTGCTCAGTGAACCATCTTTTGAAATTAACCCAGAGCCAAAAAGCCTACTGGCCTCTCATCCTCTAACACACTGTGAGGTTGGTTAGTATGTGGTGCAGGTTTCCTGATGCTGCTCAGTCATCCCCTCACATACATGGTCCAGAGCACTGCTTTTTGCAGGTAATACTTTGGTTTGCAAAGTGAGGGCCACCTCAGAGAAATAGCCTGGATCATGCCTCTCTATTACTTTCATTACACATATTTATGTAAGTAATGACTGAGATATAATTTCCCCCAGTGAAAGCAGTGCCTGAAAAGACAGATCCATCCCATTGCCCAGAGCTTCTGGGCATGGACTAGAGTGTACAACATTGTTCTAAGGAGCAGGTTTAGATTTGAGGTCTTTATCTCTGAGGTTAGATTGCTATGAGATAACCATCAAATTGTTTAACTTTGTTGTACATCCAGGGAGTGAACTGAACTGAAGTCCTCGCTGAATTTTGCTCAGAGCTTGTTTACACAGTGAAGTTAAGTGTGTTTTGAGTGCATTATTTACTCTGCAATGTGGATGCTCTTTATGAAAAAAATCTGTGGATCAGGTGTTAGCAAAATAGTAGAGGATCAGGGATAATTTCTAGACCACACTGAATGTTTAGAGCGGCTCATCTTTACAGTACTATTTTCCAGAGGTTTAGACAAAGCACTGGGACTCAGAGTTCTTAAAATTTACTCGAAGTTCCTGGATTCCTTAAGGTCAGTAGCTTTCCTATGCCTGTCTTATGAGTTCTATAATTTATAGATTATATAAAAATATTTGCCAGTATGGCATGATGTTAAACTTGCTAAATTAATGTTATCTACCACTAGATTTCCATGTAAATTCATGTCTATGGAATACAGTTCAGTTCCTCTTTAGCATTTTGTCTCTGTAGGCACTGTTTAAGATCAGAGCCCTTTGGCTTTTTTTGTTCCCTTCCTAACTCTTCAGAAGATAATTTTCCATCAATGTAAAGAACTAGCACATTGCTTAAGGGCTGAGGCTGGCATGCTGCCCATCTAACATTTCTTGTACAAACATTGGATGCTTTACATTATCCAAACTGCAGACTTGTATTTTGGTAAGGAAAGCCCAAAGGATTGCTAGGTCTGGATCTGCTCCAGCCATTGTAGTGTGGAGCTGAGTCATGCTGCTTCCTTTTTCTTTGCGTGATCTACAAGTGAGTGAGTAGAATTTTCAAGATGTAAAAGGGGAAACGCATCTGAAAAGCAAGGTGATTGACTTGCACTGTAATCTCACTTGGCCAGGCAGGTGTAAAACCAACGTGACATTTTGAATTGCACGTGCACTTGTAAAGAGAAAGCTTCAGTCAGTCAGCCTGTGATGAAATCTGTGTTAAAGGCCAAACCCTTACTAAGCAGTCCCTTGCCTTAAACAATGACTCTCTCAAGTCCAGCCAGGATTCCTAGGGCAGGACTAGTTCAGTTTCTATCAGACAACTGCTTTGCACTGATTCTTCAGTGGGTTTTTGATGTTGTTGCTGTGTTTGTTATCTCAATTAAAAACAACTCAAATCTGCTGCACAAATACGGTCTCAAACTGTACCCACATTTCAGCCCTAGTGATGGGAGGTCCACATGAATCTCCCACAGAGAAGTTCTTTGCTGTGGGGGGCGTGTCCAGGAGTGGAGAGGGACACGCATGACTGTGCAGCATGTAGTTACTGTGGGTCAGCAGATGGGTGTGCAGAGCCTGTTCCAGACTATTTTAGATTAGAGCACTGTATTCTTCCTACTTGTGAATAGTACAGGTCAGGCACCAGGTTTGCAGAGGTGTCCCCTGAACTGGCATGTAATTGTCATTGCTCCAACACTACACCAACTGAAAAGCTGCTTTTAGGGGAAAAATAATTTACAGTCTACTTTTGTTACCATTCCTACACCAGGCTTAATACTTGGAGCAACCCAGCTCAGAACTGGGACTTGTATTGTTCAAAGTTAATTTCTGTACTGTCACAACTATTTCTGCTGCCTGGTGAGGGAGGAGTAGCAAGAGAGTGGGATCTGAAACTCATGTAAGATAAAAGTCATTTCATTAATGGTGTAAATGGTAATGTAAATGCTATGCTTTTGGTACATTTTTATTGTCTTATGTGCTACAACCTTTTTATAGCTGTAAAAAGAAGAGATAATTTTTTTATCTACTATGCCATGATAGCAACTTAATTTTCACAATGGCTGGAATAGTTCTACAGGAGTGCAGTGAAGGTAAAATGAGCAGAACTAACATATGAGTGGTCTAGGTACTGCTAATGCAACCACAGACTAACTCGACTGACAAATCTGCTACAAGGATGTGTCTAAAACAGTAGGTAAATCACATGCTGGACATTCCTGTGGTGGCAGAAGGGTCTAATTTATAAAGCATTTGCCTGCACTGCAAACAAAAAGGGACATCCATTTTCAGGAGAAGTTCTGTTGTTCTTTAGGAATGTGTTAGACTTTGCTGCCAGAATTAGCTTAAAGTTTAAACGGCTCTGGTAATGTTTGGGCAAATGATCCACTTTTAAAGGACATGAGTACTTGCAGAGCAGGGCAGAACTCCCTCCATCTTGAGAAGAACAAGTCTGAGTAACCGATTTGCACTTGAGATATGTGGCAAAGACAAGGCTCAGCTTAGCAAGAGGAGAGCTTGTAAACGAGTAAAAAGCGAGTCTCGCATTATCATGAAACATAGAGATGGTTTATCTTCCCTTCTCTTTAGAATATGCAGAAAAGTGCTTCAGTAGCAATGCAAAGACAAAAAACTATTCACATAAGAGCTGCTTTGGGTGCTATTCTTTGATGTGGTACTGCTACACGTTTTCTTGGTTATTGTTCTGTCTGGTCTGGAGAACACAGTGAGATGAAGATGCTCTAGTTTCCAAAACCAGTTATCAGGTCACAAGTCATTGCCATGGTTTTGGACTTTTAAGTTATTTTGGTGGGAATTTACTTACAGCTGAGAAAGCTATCTGTGAGTAATTAATCTGTGAGTACATGCTCCTGAGCTAGAAAGCTTTCTCATATGGTACATGGAAGACCAGGAGCTAGTACCTAGCTGATCTAATATTAAGAGATAGTTAAGCTTCCATTGGGCACATCTGCCAATGCTCTGGCTGTAACACTACACATAAACAGGAGATGTTGTCTGAGCTGTTTTCAGTTTCTGAAGAGAAAAAGCAAAAAGGAAGCCCAAATCATTCTTTTTTTTTTCTAATTTCTGTTTTGAGTTAATGGAAAGACAAATATGAGGCATTTTACTGCAGCTTGTGAAGCTTTTGTGCATGATTGTACTGGACAAAAAGTAAAACTGACTATTTGCATCTTTAATATGACAGAAAATATTTGGCCCAAGTTTGCACTGCAAAGTAAATAATAGCTGAGATTTGTGTAAACTAGAAAATTTTCCATTCACAGTACAAAGGCTTACTGCAAATAATGTTACATCTGTTTCCAAGTTTCCATGGAAATTGCACTCCATTCACTCTTTCATTATCGTTGTTTCACTTAAGTCCAAAAGGGCTCTGATCAGACAATGCACAGGAGAGAGGACATCTGCCCACGCAGAATCACAGGCTATCTGTGAGTTTTTTATGAGCCTGCAGAACAGCTCAAATTATTTTCTTTTTTTTTTTTTTCCATATAATCATTCTTTGTTGTTGGGCCTGTTTTTCTTTTTCCCCTACAAGGTAAATAGGCTTTATTGTGCTTCCTCATGTTTAACTTGTAATGAACTTCCTTCCATGAGCTCCTCATGTCAGAGAAGTGAGTCTGTAAGGTCATGGGAAAAATATATCCTTAAATAAATACAGTGTGTGTCTGATTGTGGTGATCAGAAAGATGGAAAAACACCCAGACTCTTTGGAGAATGAAATATGTAACTGGAAATCTGAACTGTTTTATCAGAATTTGGAAACATATATCCAGACAGTTAAGAAGTGTATCCCCTTGATCTAGTTTGGTCTTACTGTACTTTGGTTTGTTGATGGCTTTATTGATTTGGATGCAGGGTGTTAAGCACATGGATGCTGAAGATGCAAGCTATGTAGTGAGATTATGCACTGCAGTTAAGAAAGCTTGCCTGAAAACTGAGGGCACTGGGAGAAGTGCAGAGATAAAATCCTGGCCTCAGTAAACTCTGGTGGCAAAGCTACCGGCGATTTCCTACCAGTTTCTGACTCACTCATTTGCAGACGTGTCATCTTGCTGAATGGGATTTTTTAAACTTGTATTTATCTTAGTTATGTATTGCTAATCAGAAAGGTGTTATTATTCCCTGATTTTTCTCCTTTCCCTATTTTTATATTTTGTATTTTGGGATTAGTGTTTAATAGTTTTAATAATGCTGAAATAATTGTGGTAATTAGTTACATTGTGTCTTCCTAAGTTCCTCATGGTATTTATTATAGGTTGACATTTTGTTTTATTGCTAATTCTAAAGAGCTGATCTGTGTGCTGATTAAAATTGCTGCCGTGCTTTATTCTAGAAGAGCTGTGTATTTCAGTAGTGAGTGATGGGATTCTTATCTTCCTTATCCCAGCAACACTGTAAAGGTCCTTATTTGTTGCAGATTTTTCTTTTAATTAAGAATGGCATCTGTGGGACCAGAAGATCTTAGATGTAAATTGATCACATGTTCAGTGTGTATAACAGGGAAATCAACCTACATCTTTTGAATCAAACATGCTCATAATCATCCTGAATGCTAACACGCTTTACCATTACAAGAAGGCACGAATTCTTTGTCAGTCTGGTGGGTATCTTGGTGTTTATTTAATCATTGTAGCCAAATTTCACTCCTGTTTAGTATAATTCTTGAAATTTCAATTCTTTTCTTTCGGAGAAGACCATAAAATATTTGGCCACCTATTTTTATTTACATTTCTAAGTAAATAGATTATTTTTCCAAAATGCTTACCACATGACAGCTCATGCTGGTATTTTAGGACATCAGAACACTTTATAAAAAGGCTTATATCAAAGTCTGCCTTCCAGCTTCTGCTTTTATGTGTTGCTCTATGCAATAATTTAAGAGGAAATTCTTCTGGGGATTGAGATGTGTCTCTGCCCTCCAGGAAAGCTGCTTTCTGAAACAAAGGCTTGTATTGCAGAAAGTGAGGTTTAGCTATTTTGTCCTAAGTTAGATATTTTCCTCAATAAGGATATCTGCCTTTTTTCTTCCATGGGGTTTCTGTGAACCCAGTCCCTTCTCAGCTTTCTAGCATAATTAACTTCCTTGATGTACAAAAAGGGGGAAGGGTCTGTGGTGAAAGGGAAAATGATCCTTTCAGTGCTAAAGGGGCATGTCCCCCAGATTACCTCTGTAGAGCAATGAGCAATGGTCGTTTTCAAAACATTCAAGGATTCTCCTTCAGATGTCAACAGAGACCTGTCAAACCCCATCACAGCAGGGTTTGATTAAGAGCAAGAGCCTGGCCAGAGAAGCAAGGGCTCTGAATAAGTGCAGGGGGAAGTGAAGGAGTTCTGGTAAAGGACAAAATGTCTTTATGGAAATCAAATCAAAATACTAAGCATTGAGATTTATACTTTTAATGTTCAAGATTATTTTAGCAGAATAAAAATCATGAAATACTGATCTCAAAACATGAAATACAAGAATAGAGATCCTAGCCATCCCCCAAAGCCGATGCAAGTTTGATTCAACTTAAAAAAACTCAGCACTGGTAAGCTGATAAAAAGAAAAGAAGTAAGACTGTGTGTAATAACTGTGTTTCAGGAGTCTGGGAAAACTGGCTAGGGCTGAAGACAAGGAAATCCAATAGAAGTATTTTTTTGTTGTTGTTCTTTCTTAGTTCATACCTTCAGAAATGCCTTTTACTATTCTTTTATTAATGGCTTTTAAAAGTCCCCCACATACATTGAAGACAGGCATCTTCTTTGGAGCAAAAAAAGCTTCAATGATCCACCCTGAATTTGTGGGTGGGTCACGTCCCAGCTTTGCTGTCTCCTGGTAACAGTCTCAGATATGCTGACTGGAGTGATTCTGTAACTAGACCACTTGTGTCCTTGCAGAAAGAAGTGTCTTTGGGTTTGCTGGTTTCCAGAATAAAATTCAGTGTTTCTTATTAAAATATTTTGGGTGGACTTTTTTTTCATGATTCTAGTAAACTGCCAACACAGAAAGATACAGTCATTAGATTTTCAGCAGTTGTACCCGAGAGTCCCCTTTTAAACATGACAAACTATAACAACCTCTTTATTTTGCCAGTTACACAGTGGAACAATACAGAGTGTTTTGCCAACAGACACCCTGAGGAACTAATGGAGAATGACAGGCGTTTCCCCTTTGCCCCTGGAAGGTTCCCTGCTTTGATAGCCCAGCAACATCTCTGTTAGTCACTCATTTTAACCTGCAGCTGCAGTGCCTTGCTGTTCATTATAGGCAGACTGGGATCTTTTATCAGAGAAGAGAAAATGGTCAACTCTTTTCCTTAAAGAGTTACACCAAATAGTCACAGTAAGTTAATAAAAGAGCAGGAACAAACAAAAAAAATCTAGCATGGATTCAGCTTAAGCTTTTGAATCTCTGCATTCCTCCCAGCTTACTCAGTGAAAATATATTCCTATTTCTACTGGGAACACTCTTAAAAGCCTTCTCACAATAATGGATTGGGCGTTAGCGCCTTGTTCACAAGAACCATGTGGTTTCTTTCTGTGTTCTCATGATCTTATTTTAATTGTAGCTACAGTATGAAATGTTGAGTGCCTCAGTTAAAATAAAGCTTTGAGATCTGAGACTGTGACATGGTTTGGAAACATCACCCATTTGCATCTGCAATGGACTTGCATTTTCTGCATGTCCAGGAACTGCTGTGCTGGAAAACAGAAGAGGGGGATTTGCAGCCTCTCTTGGTCAAACTCCCCTTTGGGATTCAGTCTGGAGAAGTACAGTTACATCAGTTCCTATTTTCCTGCAGGTCAGGATCCTGGGTGTACTAGGTAGCTCCTGCAGTTAGTGTGTGTCTGTACTCATGCTTTAGTTGGAGGTAATTGCAGTAACTTCCCCCAAGTTGCTTCAGTCTCTGGGAGATGAGAAGTTTTAGTGTGTTCAGGGGCCTCATGACATTAAAACCAGTTGTTGGTTTATTCGTGTTCCACTCATCTAACTGCTAGTTCAACCAGTCACTAGAAAATTTATGGAATAATCAATATCTGAGCCTTGGGAGCAAGGTCTTTATTAGGCTCATTAGGGGCAGAATGTTTCCAATTACAAGGTATAGTGTCAAAGGCTGTCAGACTTCTTCAAATGCCATGATATGCTGTTTTACTGAATGCCAACAGTATAATCCTCATTTCTTGAGTTTGTTTTCAGAATTCCCACTGAAGTGTTTTATTTTTTATAGGAATAGCAATGTTTGGACTGCAGACACTGGAATGACTGAGTAGAATTTTTGTGAGGATGTAGACTTACAGATTCATTGTTTTTATATAACGTGTTTTGGGTCTACATCAACCCAGTTCTTCCACAAAGGTGGTAGAACTGGAGCTATAGAATCTTGGATGTCTGTCTGTCTTTCCTCAGAGCCACCTTCTGGTGCCATCAAAATCAGTGGGGGTTGACCATTGACTTCAGTAGGACCAGAAATTGTCATTGAAACAGTCATCAAGAGAAGACAAAGTCTTGTTTAAAAAAATATTAGTATGGGGAAAGTTGGAAAAGCAACTGTACAATGGATGTTGTGTAAAATATGTTTTCTCTTAATGACCTTCCAGTTCAGATTGGCTCTGTTTACATACAAATCAAAAGCTGGTTTGTCTAACTGCCAGCACAGCAAAACTCAGTCTGGGATCTGAATATCCAGCTGTGTCTTTTGCCTCTGACATCCTCCCAGTAATAAAAGTTGTGTGGCTGGGATTTGGCTAGAATTGCAGATGATGTGTGAGCCAGAACTGAATTCAGCCTGCTCTTCCTCTGCAAGACAATAGAAGTTAAAACTTGTTTGTGTCAATAAAATAAGCATATACAACTCAACCCCTCGGGGACCAGATATGATGAATAAGATGCTTTTATTCCATCATCACATTTCTGACCCTGACCAATGTTAGTAAGATGTCTGTGGGAACTCAGATGTTTGTCTTCCTCATTTCCAAGCTGGAGCAGAAGCTTTTATGGAGTTTACCTGTGAAGATGCAGCACCCTGAGAGCAGATATAGTTATGACAACCTTTGCAGTGCTATCTAATCCCATTTCTTTGTTCTCCACTTTCAGACTTCCTGAAGGCTACACTATGTTGAGTGGTGTCTTTGCTCTGTAAGCCTGTGCTCTCTTAACAGCTTCTCTGCAGATGGACAGAGTGACAGAGACACTTCTTCACAGGTGAAGTGGTACTGCTAGCACACCAATCAGTTGTCACTTTCCTGTTTCAGTCTTTTCTCCAATGGTACATTAGTAAAGTCAGCTGCTTTGTGTAGCAGAGGCTCTCAGACTTTACAGAGGTTTCTGTTTGGTAGCTTGTCAGGAACTTTGGTGCTTGCAAGACATGCTAATGGGCACGTGGTGATGGAGAGGTTTCAGGTCCTGGGGTACTGCCTGGGTGTAGGCGGAGCAATGAATAATTAAACTGTATTTATTGCAGGGTCTTTCTTACAGTGATGGTGGAAGCTCTGGCTGCAGTTCAGGGCTCCATTAGCAATTTCACTTGCAGGTTGCAGTTTGGCCACCTCATTGTAAAAGACTGCTTGTAAAGCTGTGCAGCAGTTGGGCACAGCGTTGGTTACCTCCTCTCTTTCCATTAGTAAATCATCTGACAGATGATTGAGAGCTCCTCCAGCTGACAGAACCAGTGTGAGCCAGCAAAGGTGTTCTCAGCAGTTTGGAATCTGCGGCTCCCCAAATGCTTCTAGCTGAGTGCAGTGGGGTGCTGCTCTGCAGCAGCATGATCCAGGGCCACCTTTTGAAGCATCCTACAGCAAGAGAATTCCCATTTGTATTTTCTTGGCTGAGTTTGTTGTGACATGCCTTGTTATTTTTGCATTCTGCGTCCATTCTGAGTTCCCCCGGGCATCCCTTCAAATGAAACGTTGCATCACTGAGGAAGTGAAGCCATTAAAAGTGAATTCTTTTGCCAAACACTTGGAGCAAACACAGTCAGCTCTCGGCTACCAGAAATGGACTTGCAAGTTGACATTGCAATATTTGGGAAGAACAATAGGCCTTTCTTGAGCGGTTTGGTGCAGTTTTTCAAAAAGCTGAGCTGTGCTGTTATTTTTTTGCCACATCATGAATGAAGTTTTTATGTTTGCATAGAGCAAAAGTAGAAGGGCTACCAAGCAAAGTGGTTAGAGCACAGAGTTTTATACTTCAAAATCCTTTTGAAGGACAGAAATTTGAAGTTCTCTGCTGAACTCTGCGAAGGTCTCTGACCTTCTTTGTGTTTAACTTTCATCCTTTAATAATCCTGCCTTTTTGCAGAGCTGTGGGATGGACCAATTACTGTTTACATGCTATTCTCATGGTGTGAAGTGCTGTGTAAGTGTTAAGGATCATTATTAGAGTTTTCCTTGCTAGTCAAAGGGTTAATTTCCTTCTCCAGAGAAGGGGATTTGATTTAGGTTTGGCACAGGAGGAGGGAAGACAGCGGATTTTGTTCTGCAGGAAACTAGGTCAGCAGGTTTTTATTATCGTGCTCGACAGCCCAATGTGGTTTGCATTTAGGAATGAACTTGGTTGACATTGTGTATGGTTGATTTCCTCTTCCCAGAAAACAGGCCTCAGACATTGCTCCATACATTATGGCTTTCCCAAACCGAACGCAAGATATTTTGGAGAGGGGGGAACAATAGGATTGTAATCTTTTCAGTCACTGAAGTGTATCAGAATCACAGAGATCTCAATTGTTTTTACACTCCATCTACTGATGATTGTTCTTATAGCCTGTAACATTGCTTTGTTTTTGTTTGGACGTGGTCAGATTCTGATCTTGATCCTGCCAAAGTAAATTTGGAGTAATTCTCTTGCTTTCTCTGAAGCTACTGCTGTGTGTGGCTGAGATGACAGTGTGGTCAGATAAACTTTAGATGGGGAATTTTCCATTATAACTTTGGACCATCATGACTAATGAAAGATTTGAATAATCCAGAATCTTCCAGCTTTCTTGACCGTGTACCCTGGAGTGTATTCTTTTCCTGGGCAACTGAGAACAGATGTTTATGTTCTTTACCTCTGCCTGTTGGAGACGAAATTGTGGCAGACATCATGTGTGTTGGAGAATTCAGGCTGCCTTTCTTTACAGATTATTTTGGCTTTACTGAATAATGAAAATCCAAGTACTTATAACTTAATAAAAATCTACTTTGTTTTGATCATAGGGATCAGGTGAGGGTGATGGGGGTTAGAAAGGCTGTTGGTAACGCCTAGGAAAATTTCTGAGTTAATAGGATTTAAGGCTGAGCATCTATTTCCAGTTTTATACTCTTGCTCTTTTAGAGACTTTAATGTGAGTTAATGGCTTTTCAGCATAATAAACCCATCTAATTCTGTCCTGTTCTAGTCTTTATTCAGTTCTGGCATCGAGAAACCCAGACATTTTTGCAAACCAAGTTTGGCTTTTAAAGCTTAACAAGGGAAATACAGGCAATACTGAGAAGAACAGACAGCAATAGGTTGCCAGCAATTCCTGGAAGTAATGGAGTTTCACAACCGTTCCCTGCAGATTGGACATTTAGGGAGGAAAAATGTCCTTGTGGCTTACATGGACAGAATAATGAAAATGCAAAATCTGTTGAGAAAGTTTATTATGGTAAAAATTCAAATGCTATTCTTGGGTTTAAACCAAAGAGCAGCATATCAAATGCCTCAAAATGATGACAGCATAGAAATAATACAGGTCAGAAAATTGCATACTGTCTCTCCTGACTTGCTTTTAATGTTGTGTTAGGCTGTACATTTTAGTTGCCCAATGCCTTTGAATCTTTAAACAGTTTCAGCTGCAATAAATGTGCTCACATAATCATCTTTTGAAACCTGAACATGTTAAACAGGGATGAAGAAAGCTGGTATTTCTGTAATACCCTTGTGCTCTTACACTGTTGGCATCTGTGACTGAGAGCCAAGAAAATGACAGCGCATGTCAGAATGAGAGGGATAGAGAGGACTTGTAGCAGGCAGACACGTACACACAATAAACATCCGAGCTGAGGCAGCATTTTGAAAATTGCCTTCCACATAATGAAACAGAAGGGGTTGTAGGAGAATCTCCATAGCTTCATTCCACAATGACAAATTATTTAGTTCAAATTCGTAGCGACTCAGAAAATGTCACTATGTTGCCGAAAGACTTGGTTTGTTGTGTTCCTTATTGTGTAAATTGAACTGAGCTGAGTTAAATTCTCAGCTCAAGAAAGGAGAGATGGGAAAGACTCTCTCTCCTGTCTCCTCTCAGTGTCTCTGAGAATGTGTATTTTATCTCTTGAGGCTGTCAGCCATGTGAAGCTTTTGGGATGTGACTCATATGATGAATAAGTTTGGTCATTCTTGCTGTGAATAAAAAGGGTAAAATCCTACATTTTTTTTAATAAAGACTTTCTTCCCCAAAATAGTTCTGTAAACATCACACATCATTAGCATATCAGAGCTGTCACAGAAAATACAGTAGCTTCTGGGTTGAAACAGCAACTGTTAATAACACTCAGTAATGATTTGTATTAAAAATGTCTGTTGCAGTGTATTTGTACTTTTCCAAATGAATGAACACAAGAGTTTCTGGGCTGAAAACGAGGCTGGTAATGCAGAAGAGCAGTGCATGTGTGTCAGCGGACGAACAGATGCTTCCAAAAGACCGTGGGATAAACAGATGCAGAGTAATGCTGGTGTATGAAATAAGCCATTTGTGCCCATTTGGGAGCTCTGCTGCATAAAGGCTGCAGCCCACAAATTTAAGTAGGTTATGATGTTCTTCTCCCTTATGTCCGGGCTTAGAGGCCAGTCCAGTTAACTGCAGAGTAGTCACTTTGTGGAACAAACATGAAGGCACTAAACTAAAATTGTCTTTCAGAGAGCAATGGCTTCATATGGGTGCATTTCTGTTTTGTTTTAAGTGTAACCCTATCTTTACCAATTAAAGTAGCTATTTAATGGTTAGAATATGATCTCTGAGCTATGAGCATAAACCCTGTTTATCCCTTTTGTGGGATAAAATATATTTAGTCTTGCTTCATTTATAGTTATTATTCCTTCTTAGTGTTTTAACTGGTAATTAACCCTCTCCTTTGATAGTTGTTTACAGCTGGGAACAGGCTGACAAGAATGGTGCTCTTTGTTCTGCAGTGAGGAGGGAACTGTTCCAGGTAGCTATCCTGTGTCTGTTTCCCAAGCTCAGGTAGCCATCTCCTGGGCCAATCCCTGTACCAGAAGAGAGGGAACAGCAATCTTCTCAAACATGGCTGCTCACTGCCCAGCCTTTCTGAGAATGGGAATCGGTTGGTTGATTCATTTTATCGACAATTTATTGCAGGCAAAAGGTGCCAGACTTCATGAAAGCACTGGTAAATGATAGACAGGGTCCCACACGATAGTACTCACAATGGAGTAACTCCACACACCAGTGTGTGCTGGTACACTTTGTTGTTGCTTCAGATTGCGTTTATCTGCAAGAAGATTACTGTCCAATGTGATATAACTTTTGGCCTCTTTCCTTGGATGTCAGTAAGAAGATTAATTAGAACAGGGCTAAAAATGTGTTAGTATTTAAGGGAGATGCATTTTTCCTGTGCTGCCTCATCTCTTATTCCACACCAATCCTTTATGCTCAAAGAGGTGCTGTAGAGCAAAGCTGAAGACCCTCTGTACAGAGTCACACACAGAATCACAGAATTGCCTAGACTGGAAAAGACCTTTAAGATCATTGAGTCCAATCATTAACCATACAGCTTCTGCTCTGTTTAGTGCCCTCTGTTTCTACAAGGAGGTAAGGAAGGACTTTTTGTCTCCATCCTCATATATACTTATTCCAGGAGAGAGGATGTGCTCTTGCAGGAGCAATCTGGCCCCCCTTGCTGGGGCCTTCACACTGCTCACAAGTGATCTCTGGCTCCACAGCAGCTCTAATAGTCAAGTAATCTCCAGCCAGTCTTGGTGGTTGGACTTTCCCAGTGACCTGTATTAACCAGAAGTGTCTTGGGAGGTTTCCCAGTTCCGCCATTCTGGTTTTGGTGTTTACTGCTGCAGTAACTAACTCCTGACATTTATACCCAGCTTGTGCTCTGATTGCAGCAGCTCGGTGCCTGTTTGCACACGAGGCCTTCTGATAAGGCAGGCATTTGACCTTTCTATTCTTAACCCATTAACATTTAGAAGAGCTGCCCTCCTCACCTCTAGAGGCTGTGTTCCTCCCCCCAATATCCCTGTTCCTGCCAGATAAGATTACGCCTGGGTTATATATTGATCTAAGAGCAGAGTGCCAAATGCAGCCCACACCAGTTCAAGGGCAAATACTGAATCCATATGTGTGAGTTCACATGCTTGGGTTCTTAATGACCAGCGGCTCTTTTTGCCCTCTCAGCAGAACCTGAGGGCAAACACAAGAGAATCAGTTCATTGCACCAGTAAAGTGAACATCATGGCTGCAGTAGGTACCTGTCCAATTTGCTGATGCTGCATCTTTGTGTTGTTTCCTCTTTTTTCATCTGCACTTAAGCAGATGAAGGGATTGAAGTGATTATTACACACTCAGCTGCTTGAGGCAGTGTATTCAGTAACCTGAATGTGAAAACATGAGCCAAGATTCCTTTGTTTTGAGCCAAGCCCAGCTCAAGGAATGCTTGTGTCACTTAAAACAAATCTCTTCACTTGTACATATGTATTTCCCAGTTTTTGAAAGTGGGAACCTATTAGCAAACTAGTGAGTTATAAATAGCAAAAACTATTATGGGAAAGTGGCTATATCAACAAACGTATATAGCCATTTATAGTCAAATACAGCGTCATTCAGTCTTTGCTAAAAATTAGTCATTGAAGTATTTCCAGATGGATGAAGTGACACTGAGAAGCTCTCAGGGAGGAACCGCAGATAGGCAGTTAAACGTTAGCTCCCAGGGCTGTAGCTGTCGCACGGAATGTGAGTGGGACCACGTGAGCAAGGGCATTACAGGTAGGAGTAAGATATTCTTGCCTCTTCACATATCGTTTGAGAGTCTCTTGTTCTAGTTCAATACCTTGGCATAAAATCTACATTTCCAAAAGGATGTTGACGTTTGGAAAATACTTGGGAAACAGTCACTGGAATGATGAAAGTTGTGGAAAACAGGCCTAGTAATGGATGTTTAAGACGCTTGAGCTATTTGATTTATCCACGAGGTGACTTGATGGTGATACAGGAGGATCAGCATGGGGAAGAGATTTGTTGGATGAGGTCTGTGAGCTGTTACGTACCATGTCATATGAGAATAATGACCGCAGTGGTCCCTGCTGGCTTTAAAAATCTATGACAATGATAATAACTACAATCAATCTTAAGAATGAATTAGCTGGCAAGCCTGATTTTCCACTGCAAAACCAAAAGCCACTGGAGCAGGATGGATAAAAATTTATTGCAATTATGAATATTTTATTATGTTAAATTAAACAGTTTAAAATAAAGCATTGTGATTTAAAGTGCATTTATGACCATCTGTACTAAGAACTAAGCTTAAAGTAGTCTAATAAGATAACTTACATGAAATTAAAGAGGCAGGCAGTATGCTTTTTCCTGACAATATTTAAGAGAAAGTAAAACTACTGAATTAATGGAGGTCTCTGACTAAGCACTAGACTTTTTCAGAGTGAACAGCTCCACTTTAGTTATCTTACCTAATTCAGAGTTGAGAAACTCATTCGAAACTGAAGGAGGAAAGCTTTTTTTGTCTTGTGGTCTGTGAATAAAAATAGATGAGTAAGTCTGTTCTGCTGATTTTTTAGATCCCTGAAGAGTATGTGTGATCCAAACCCAACTGCTTTAGCTCCTTAACTACAGTTAATATACTCTTCATTTACTGGATCTGTTAGTTTTTAATGCTACGTTTTGGTTAAGCTTTTCCATATATTTCTAGAAATTCTAATATAATTTACCCAGTTGTTAGAAAACAATTAGAAAATACTGTTCTAATGACTATGAGCTCCAGCTTCCATCTCGACTCAAGACTGCACAAAGTATGAATAAAAAATTATTTAGTGGGGAGAAATACATCTCTCCATGCTTGTTAATACAATCAACTGTAAAAATGAAATTCTATGCTTAGCTATAGAGTTGTTTGAGAAATAACTAAATCACTTATTTAAATTGGGTGGCTTGATGCCAACCTGTGCTGACTGCAGGCAGAGGTAGGTAAGGATTTTGCTGTTTGTGTGCTGCTGGATTGATCCAGCATTTGTGAATTTCCTTGTAAGTGGGAAGTAGCACATGATGGCCAGGGCTCGTTGCTGCCTCCAGCCCTTCCTTTCCAGGTCGCTGTTTGAGTTTGCCTGTGAGGCTGTCACTGTCCTAATGTCAGAAACAATCACTGGCCATTTGAGGAGCCTAACTGAGAGAGACAAGGCAGAGGAACCAGAGTGTTCCCTGCCAGTGCCCTCAGAGATCCTGATTTACATGGCTGTGTTTTCTTCTTTTTTTTTTTTCTTCCCCTCCCTCTTCAAATGTTCCATGAAGTAAATTTTTTATCAGTGACTCAGAGCAAAAGAAAATTTCAGATTTTTGTGATAAGATATTAGATATCTGGGCAAGCCTTCAACTTTTTTTTTCCTTTTGGGCTTATCCTGTGTGCTGTACCAGCTGAGATGTCAGTGTGTGAGCCTCTAGGTACGATTAAAACACCGGAAGTGTGGACATAGGCAGCAATAAATATTATGTAGGAGAAGATTGATCATTTTTGTGACTTTGTTTTAAGAAAGCCCAGATGTGGGAGTAGGTATGTACTGAATCAATTATTTTCTGAGCCACAGATGACCAGAAAATTAATTAAGGGGGAAAAAAAAAAAGATTCAAGAAGCAAACCTGCAGAACTTAAAGTTTAAACAACGTAGCCCAGACTAGTTTGGCCTTAAAGTGATCTACATTAACAGTAATTTATTTGGAAATGTTTAACCCTCAGGATTTAAATTCAGGACATTGTCTTGTTCAGTGGTTACAAAGACCAGGACACAGGATTGCTGCAGTTTGCTTCTGCTGCAGAGTGTGTCAGGAGAGACAAGTCCCTGGGCAGAGCTCCAGTAAGGAGCAATATTTTTGCCATTGACTGCAGTGGTGCCAGGATTCTCTGTCCTTTCCATGTCACTTTATCCCTGTACAACTGTGTACATAATGTCTGTTCTGCCTCAAAGCAGGACAAGGTTGCTGCTGGGTCACGTGTTTAGAGAAGACTTGGAGATCTTTCAATGAAAGATTTGACAGAGTGACACGTTTTTATTAAAGCATTCTCTATTCATCTCTTATTCAGCAGAGAGAATGAGAAATTCTCAAAGGATTGGCCTCCCTGAGATGGGAAGGAGGGGTATGTGCATTGCTGTGCAGGGATAACTCCTGAGGGTCCCCAGAGCAGAGCTGCTGCATTAGCACAGCTCTGTGCCCAGATAAATGAGCCCTAATGCGCAGCTGGATGGAGGAGGGTGAGAGCTGCTCTGTGTTGATGCAGCATCACTGCTTGTCTTGCAAGGGCTAGTTATGCCATTAGCATGCAGATCTCTGCAGCTCCCTTCTTTGTGAGCTTATTGCATATTCCGTGTGGTCTTGTGTGTCTAAAGCAAGGCAGGTGCAGAAGATGTTAATTTAAGTATACTGCTAGCAACAGGTGACCAGAGAAATAAAATACTTAAGAGTACTTAGACTTGCAAAACAGCACCGGAATCAAAGTACTTTAACAGCTCAATACAAACTCCTTTAATGATACCTTATAAACTTTCCTGGCTGCCTGGCCTATTTACAGTTCTTGTCCTTACCCCTAATCCATTTCAGAAGATGTGTTTCCATTTTGATTCAGAGATTGCCCTGCAGGACATTTGTCTTAGCACACAGGGACAGCTGTGTTGACAGTCTCTAATGCCTCAGGGCGTTACAGGCTCTCTGTAATCAGATGAGACCTGTACATGCTTCAGTGCCTTAGCAGTGAACTGAAACAACCTTTGTCTGATTGGGATGGTAAAGGAAGTGACCATGTTTAGAAGTTTGGTAGTCCTTTTATGAGATCCTCTAAAGGATATATAAACTGCAAACCCAAATGAAGGTCCACGAGTGTTTTTTACTGTAGCAGTTCATCAGGCAGAATGAAAAAAGGATGGAGAAATACGTACAGGAAATGCAGATGATTTGAAGTTAACTTGTAAGAATATATTGAGTGATTTTTCTATAATGTCTATCCCCGAGATCCCTATCCAGCATTACAGTTTTACAGCTGTACATCTATTTTCTGAAACGTTTCTTTTTCTTCCTTTGTGCTGTATGACAAAGGTAAATATGCAACTCTCTCTATTTGAGGAATCCTAGGAGTTACTGGTAACAATAGTAGATAAAAGTTAGACAGAAATGGGATTTTTAAACTGCTAGCACACCATTTAAAATGCAGCTTGCATAGCAATAGCAATGACCAAATCCCTGTTGAACACTAGCCAAGAGTATCCATTGGTGTGTTTTATTCATGCAGTGTGACAGTGCAGTTAACTCAAGTCTGTATTGATTCTATTTATTTCAATTTAGAAAACAGCTCCACTGAGCATTCTGTGTAATATTGTAAGGACAAGGAACAATATTTAGGACCAGCAGTCACACATACAAATACAAATCATTTGCACAATGTTGTGTCATACTGCTTCTCCTAGGAGAACAAGTCAGACTTAAACAGAAGCAGATTCTGCTGTCGAGGTTCTTACTGAAAACGCCCTTCCTTCATCTCTCTTCTGATTACATCAGGGGATCGTTTGTTTTAGTGTCTCAGATGATCTCCACAGCTGCATTATTGTACAGAGAGAAAGACAAGCTTTAAGGTAAATGGGTTTAAACACACTTGATAGGTAAAACACACACGCTGCATTGTACCTTGTAACTCACAGGCCATCAGTAGAGATCCTAGAGCATTGACAGAGTGTAAATAGGTGTTTATAACCTGACTGCTTCCTGTGAACCATAAGGAGCGTGTAGGTAATAAACATACAGATCCATGGGACGTAGTGAATGGCTGTAAGTTACTTGGTTGTCACAGGTCTGTACAGTCAGAATTGTTTGGATGCTTAGGCAGGCCAAAGGCTGTGAACGTGAGACACACAAGTTTGAGACAGTCCATTTAGTGAAGGAACCTCCATTAATTAGCTCCATCACTGTTGCAATTGTTTCCTTCTGCTTATGATGATTGAGTCACATTGATCTGGTCAATCCAGGTCAACTACAATGTTACCGAGACAACTAAGTCAACTAGTCATAGCCCTTGAGTATTGCCTGCCACAACCCAGAGTGTTGCCAGCATTTGAATGTGGCAGCATAAAATGACTCACAGTTCCCTACTCCAGCTTTCTCTGGATGTTGGAGAGGTGATGTGGTGGAACAGAACCTCAGTTCCTTGTACAAACGAGCTCTTGACGTAGCTGAAGTGCACATCAGCAACCAGGACAGATCAGCTAGATACTCAAAACCGGGCTGGATGGGACCACACAAAGATTCCAAATGGTGCAGTGCATGCTAGGCCATAATCTCTCTAACATGCCAGAAAAAAAGCACTAGTAAGGGGCTACAGGCAGTACTTACTTCTTTAATCAGTTTCAGGAAGATGTTAGGGCTGCAGGGAGGTAAAAGAAGGATGCTGGGCCTCATGTGAGAAAATCATTGATACGTTTTGCCCTGTAACAGTGTCCCATTGAAACATCTCTCTGTAACAGTCCCAGAGCCTGCCTGCTAGAAATTTCTTTATTATACACTGTTAGACTGGAAGGGTTGAGTGAAGGAGAGACAGCCTTAGCGAGCATTCAAAAGGGAAAAAAAAGTCTAATCATATAAATCCCTGCAGTTCATTTCCTCTTAGAAGATCTGTGCTATGTAATTATATTGCCAAAGAAGCCTTTCTTCTTTGGAGTTCACGTGAAAGCCAAATGGTTTTATTCCCTTTGGCCTAGTTCTATCAGTATTCATGAAATTGCAGAGTTTTCCAGTTCCAGTGTAAACTTGAATTAGAAGTTGGTGGATGTGGTACTTCAGATTAGAGCAAACTATTAAAAAGAATAAATTCCTTACAGGGACAGCTGCTGGGTTGGGAGTATATTTAACATAACCCCACCACCAAACAGGAATTTTGTTTAGGAGAACCCAACCTACCAACAAAGAATTCCCCACGTACAACAACTATGAGTAGAACAAGATACTCTGTTAGGATGTAAGTAAAGCTGACAAAGTGTTAAAAAAATATATAGGTATTTTCATTATAATGAGTAAAACAGTGTAAAAGATGCTCAAAATTTAAAAGTAGTGGGATGGGATTTACTGGTTTGCTCATGGAATTTTACTGCTGCTCTTGGTGGAGATACTGGAGCCAATTTTGAGCACTTTGGATAATTTGTTCTGCAGGAAACGTAGCTCCTTTGATGATGCAACACCGGCTTTTTAAAAAGGAGAAAACAGAACTTAATGAAGCAAATAGGAAGCTTATGTTTTCATTTGTCACATATTCACCTTTTTCCCTAATGTACACTAGATTTTGCAAATGTAGATGGTGTTTTATGACCCGTAATCTCAGTTTTATTGCGTGAGAGATTAAGAACAAGGGAAATGAATGTTTTGCTTTGGACATCATTGAGTATCTTTTGCCTCCTGTAGCTTCTTCAATCAATTTTGGTTAAAAGGAAAAAAAAAAAAAAATACTGCAGTGCAGAAAACAAAAATACTTCTTTAGAAACTGAAATGAGATTTGGGATGAATATTTTGTTATCTGATCTTTTGTACCAAGTGAAGCATTAAATTAAAACAGTTTGATTACAGTTCATGCCCCTCTTTTAACAAGTCACATATTAACTATCTCATTGGACCTGAATATTTCTGTTACAGTAATTTCAATACTTTCTCACTGCAGTGTTGCAGTGTTTCTCTGCAATTACTATTTGCATTGAAATAATTCAATTCACTGCATAGCCTTCCCTCCATGCACATGTTCTACATTGTTTATCACTTTTGTGACTGTAAGCTTAACAAATTTTGTTTGAGGCATGTTTCATTTTCTCTTCTTTAATAGTTAATTTTTAACTGAATTTCGTTAAGTGTGTAAGTGTTCAGTCTGTTTTCGGATGACGGATGAATGCTTTCTTGTAAATCAGTTTTTAAGTCTTCTGGGCATTGAAAAGTCTGGCAAACAGTGCTTGAAAGCAAAAATTGTGCTTATTTTGGGGTACAAAATGGCAGGGCATAAAAGGGGGCAATTCATAATTTAAGTTGGCTGGATTCTTCATTAAATCCATTCTATTTCGTGTCATTACATAGCATCAGCAAGATTTAAACCCTTGGTTTTGAAAGGAAGGGTCACATCTGTAATAAATTATGGTCTCTCTTATTTAAACAGTAGCATTGTTACAAATATTTTCTTCCTGTATTTCTGTTCCATAAGCCAAATACTCAGCATTTCTCTTATTCTTGTAAGTAGCCACACAATGGGCTGCCAAGGCTGGTTGATCATTTGCCTTGGAAGAGACATTGTATAATATTGCAAGATAAAACATTGGCAGACAGAGGTTTGATCTGTAGGGAAGAGAGGTAAGAGGTTTGCAGGATTTGTGCTGATAGATTGAGGCTTGAATGGGAGCACTACACAGAGAGCTCAGACACGAGTATCAGAGAATCCAGCTGCTCTTACCAGTGAGGGGCAGAGAACAGTTTATTGCACTGATCCTGTTTCTGCAAAAATGAGACTGAGTCACTGGTTAGATTCTCAGCCAGAGCTAATAAATTTCTTTTCAATGTTTTTTTATGAAACATTTACATTTGGATGGAGGTATAACTGTGGATGAAGCTGTCAGAGTGAGTTCTGCTGTCAAGGCACACCTGCTTTTCAGAGCTGTGTCTGCAGGGTCCATTCTCGTTACAGTGAACTTGTCATCATAGCAAAGAAAAGAAATCCGCATAACTTCTTAGTGGGAGTAACAAGGTTTTACTGGAGAACACAATATTTTAGGGCAAGACAAGAGTTTATGTAGAGTACTCCTCTAAGTAATAAGTACATAAGGAAAAGCAGCCAAGAATATTGCTAGAAGCAGTCACCCAGGGCTGTGTTGTAGCAGTGCCATCTAGAACACAATTAGGGGATGCAGAGCTCAACACTGTGGCCATCAGCAGTTTTTGGGGGGTACTTTAAAGCAGCTCCTCTGATGTTGGCCTATTGGTGGATAATTTGCAACTGTTAATGTGTTTTCTGCTCAGTCCAAATACCCAGGAATATATGAGGCTCTGCAGAGCACCTATAAAAGGCCTGTTGAAAAATGGATTGTTATTTGCCCCGGGCAATAAAACGTATTCCTGGAGTGAGTGTGGGTGATGCAGCACTGGGCTGTGGCCGTGCTGCGAGCCGGGAACTCACATGCTCCATTCCAGGCTCTGCTGCTGACTCAGCTCTGCTGCCTCGGGCTGTCTAGGGAGAGTTACCTGAGCTCTTAATTATGAAATGTGGAGGTTATTACTTGCTTACTTCCCCATACCAGCCTCACAGGGGGGTTAGTTAATGAACATCTGTTAATGTGTGGAAATAAATGCTGTAAAAGCACTGAAGTAGTAGTCATCCTGCTCAAACAGTGATGGCATGACTGCAGGTTGGTGCTGTGCAACTTTTTAGATGGGATGTGAGGAAGAATTTCTTTGCTGAAAGGGTTCTGAGGCATTGGAAGGGGTTGGCCAGGGCAGTGGTGGAGTCCCCATCCCTGGAGGGATTGAAGAGTCGTGTAGACATAGTGCTGAGGGACATGGGTTAGTCATAGGGGACTTGTCAGTGTTGGGTTCATGGTTGGACTCGATGATCTTAAAGGGCTTTTCCAATCCAAGCAACTCCATGATTCTATAAGACTAAATAACCATTTTAGTGAGGCACCTGTAGAGCACAGCTTCCCTGTCTCCAAGGTACTGCCTGTGCCCCTGGTACTGGTAAGGTTCTCCAGAGCCCAGGACTGGGATGTGGCACCAACACAGTTCTGTGCCACTGGAGGAGTTTCCTGCACCCCCAGGTAACCCAGGTACGAGCAAGTCCTAGCACGCGGCTCTTGAGGAGGGTGTTATGTTCATTATCCTCACTTATGTGCCACTCATTAAGGAAAAAAGGTACCGTTCCCTGTTTTAAATCTTACTGATTTCCTTACCCCCCACCGTGCTGCCTGGTTTCCTGCCCTGGTGTTGGGAGGGAGAAGCACCACTCGCCCTGCGCACAGCGGCCTTTCCCCCGGGCCATTGCGGGCGGCTGCTGCAGCGTGAAGCCCCAGCTCATAAGAGTTAATGGTTTCCAGCCTTTGTCAGTCTTGGCCTGGTCCTAGAAATCCGGCTGGACGCTGGCGGCTGCCAGGAGCCTCCCTCCCTCTCGCCCGTCACATGAGGAGTGTAAACAGGCCGCAGCGCTGCCGGGCGAGCGGGAGCCTCACTAGTGGGCCAAAGTTCAGCGGCTGCAGGGCGGCCCCGCGGCAGCGGCGGGGTTACTGCCGATCGCCCCAGCTGTTGCTATAGCAAAACCATTGCATAACGCCGGGCTGGCCCGAGAGCAGAGCGCCGAGGGGAGGAAGGCTGAGCGATAAAGGTCGTGGTGTTTGTGCTCGTTGTGTTCGTTGTTGCTGGGTCCCGCTGAGCTGTTGCAAATGCAGTTCCACGCATGGATCCTGGCTGAGCTGCTGGGGAAGCCGGTGCAGTGTGGGGTTTTCACCGGCTGTAGGGAGAGAGCAAGGCCTGGCCTAGAGCTTGCTCTCATGTAATCATGTAATTGGGACATTCACATGGATGGGGCTGGCAAGATGGTGCTTGCAAGAGGATTGTTTGCATGAATAGAAGCTTTGCATGTCAGTAAAGCTTGTGGGATCAAGCTGGCAGTTAAGATAGGTGTTTAACTTCTTGAGACAAGCTGTTTTGTAAAAGGAAGCGATTTGATGGTAGTAATGAAATCTGCACACAGCTAGAAAGCTAAAGGCATCAGAACCTCAGTGTTACAAAGGGTTGGGTACGCCATGACTTCAAGAAGTAATGCTCCCATACCACTGCATAGATCAATTGCAGGGGACGGTTGTTTGTGGGAGGCTGAGGAGTCGGGAAACCTCATTTTGGAATTTTTGGAAGCTGGAGTGTTGTGACATGGGAAGCTGCATTTGGAATCAGGCCATAATCCCCTTGAAATCTCTGCTGAAGTTGCATCTGTATTTACGTAAGTTTTGGCATGAGAAAGAAATGTCCATGGAGTGACTATACTGTGCTTTCTCTTCCTAGATGATTAATTAAAATGGCTGAGGGATTGATTTGGCTGCAAGCTTTCTCCTGAGGTTTGACTGCAGTTTGTTACGTGGAGTAGACCAAGGTCTTTGGTAGGAGTGATTATACATTTGGCTCCCTTTCTCTTCGAGGGTCTGGCCCATGCCATTAAGATAGTGCCAAAGTTCTATGTGACATACCTGGGCCAGAATCAGAACTGCAGGTTTTGCCTACACAGTACGGTGTATTTATCAATCCAAGAACAAACATTTAACATTAAGGTTGTGATGAAGTGGCAGGAGATTTATTTGGCATATACAGGTTGTGATATTTCAGTCATTCACCTCTGAAGGATTTTGCTGGCTGCTATGAGAGACTTTCTGTCCTTTCCCTCGGGTTTGTACCCTTTCCACTGTGGAGTTCTGGGCATGTTAGGATGCATTTCCCTTCCACCTGTCCACTTACTGTTCTTCTGACAGGACAGTGAGACCTCCTGCCCAGAGATTTGAAACTGGAAGTTGGATATTCTCGAACCAGTGGTGCCAGGACTCATGTTAGTTGGACTTGGCTTCTTGGTGCATGGGTTAATATACCCTGTCCTGAGCTCTGCCCTCCTGTGCTGTTTTTGGTTTTGTTTTTTTTTTTCCAAAGCATTTTACAAAACAAAAGAAATTAGTAAGGGAGGAGTTAAGTCCTGTGGTCTGCTCCTCAGAGCCCTGGTTTTGCTTTTCAAATTTAAAACATAAATTTTGATGGTGGGATTGCTGGGCTTTTTGTTCTCACTCAGGACAACTTAGCCTGACAGGCCCCAGATGAATTCCTAGGCAGGATGGCAAAGCCAGTAATAATAATGAGGAAGTGAGCAGTGCTGTGAGCCATTCTGGGAACTGCCCAATCATTTCATATAGGCCTGATGGTGCTAATTTCTTATAGTACAGATGGTGCTTTTGGAGAAATGTGGTCTGTGTTCTTACCCTGTTATTGTCAGAAATACCAGAGTGGCCAGAAGCATGCTGAAGTGATAAGTAATTGAGCCCAAGGAGAAGCTAGGTGTTAGTAGAGGTGAGTCCACTTTTTTTGGTTTCAGATCAGTTCATCCCTCCTCTGGGAGCTGACACAGACAAGAGCAGATTGTTCTGGGAATGTGGAGCAGAATTCCCAAAGGCCACCCACTGTTATAGTCTGCACTGGTCAAGCTTTCCACTGAGCATTTCCATCAAACATCATCTTCACCTTAGGAAGGTGTGAACTGAAGTGCTGCTACAGATATACCTTTGCCCAGCAGTTGTGCTCCAAGATCCCAGACAGCTGCATGTTTGAAGATGTTTCTCTTATTAGTCTACAGATGAGATTGCCAGATGTTGCTAATAGATCTGTTATTTGTCAGTGATGTGGGACAAATGCCAGAAATGCACTTTGCCAACAGAGACTCAGAAGAAGGTTGGTGAATTCTCGCTTTCCTGAACTAGGTAGAATCATAGAACAGAATCATTAAGGTTGAAAAAAGACCCCTAATACCAACAGGTCCAACCGTAGGGACTTTAATGGTCTCCTTTCCTGCATACCTCTGAGATGCGAGTGGAACTGACTTTATTTCACACTGCACTGTTGTCTGCTGCCCAAACCACATTTCAGTGGGCCAGAGGAGGAACTGCTGACTCAACTCAGCATGGCAACCCCAAATCTCCTGAGACTACTAAGTCTGGCCTCTGGCTGATGTTTTCAGTGAACTCTGCTAATGGCCCCCAACAGATCACACAGAAGTCCAGCTTCTATAAAATGAAAAGGAGGTTTCTTGCCCAGAGCTTGGCAAGTCACTGCTGGCAGTATCTAGTGCTGGAAACTGCTGGTTGTGCTGGAAACAGGCTAAATGGTGGCTGGCTGAAAATGTGTCACTGATGTGGGATCTGTACGCCCCGTCAGTCCACAGGCACGTAGTGTATTCTGGTCACATGGTGGCTGTAAGGGACAAAGGGCTGAAACTGGCCTTGGCTTGGCATGTAGTGGATGTGCAGAATGAAGGGAACTCAGATACGAATGGAAGTTGGGAATATAGCGTAAAACACAGCACCCAACTCAAGGGTGAAGGGTAAGGGGGGATGTGGAATTGCTGTGGTTTTTAAAGATTTCTCTTTAGGGACTTTAACTTAATTGTTTTGCTCCTGCCAGTCTCTCCAGGAATCCTGATGCACCCCATGGCACTGCACGGTTCTTGCAAACAACCCACTGCAAACATCTGCTTAAACTGGAGTTAGGGCTTCTCGGCGCAGGTTGGAGTGAATGAACTAGAGGCCCCTCCTTCCTCTGGCAACTGAATCCAGAGCTGTTCATGGCAGCAGGGTATTCAGTGCTCATCGCCTGGCGTGGCTGATCAATCAGTGGTGATGACTGCACAGATTCTGACGTGTTCTCCACTCTAGTTCCTGAACATGTTCCAGCAGCACAGTAAGAACATGAATATCACACGTGGAACGTGACACTTGCATGTGAGGCTCCCAGGTCTTGTTTCTCCTCTTGCAGGTCGTATGTCTATAGCACAGGGCTGGGGCAGTGCTGTGTGCTAAGTGCATGTCAGCCACAGATGTGATTTGCTTCATGAGACCAAAGATCAGACATGTTGTAGACATGTGCTGGAAATACTGTTCCCCACCATTGTGACCCTACCAGAAGTCATGCTCCTTAGCTGCAGTATTGCATGGTAACACCTTACCATGATGTGACCAAAGCAAGGTGCCCAGTGGGTGACACACCCAAACCATATGGTTTGGCAGACAGGGTCTCCATTGTTAGGATAACATTTGTCCCAGATGTCTCAGCTTTCTTATGTGCTCTGGAGAGCCTGGGGAATTTTTAACTTTAAATATTGCTGTGTTTCTGCTGGAAGGGATATGATCCAAGGAGTATCCCTGATATTTGCAGCTGAAAGCAAAGCAGTTTGTGATGACACTTGATTTGGGAATCCATTCACTGTTTGGCACCAGCCCCTAAGGAAGCCTAAACTGCTTGAGAAAATGTTTTCCTTGTTGCAGAGTTCCTCTGCTCTGTATGGGCAGCTCTGTTCACCGTGTTCATCACTGTGGAGCTTTATGCAGTCTTACATATATTTTGGACCAGACATTCAAGTCAGAAATAAGACATTGAACTTGATTCCATACTCTGTAGGAAGACAATGCAGGGAGTAAAGGACAGGTTTGGGGGGTTCCCCATACCCAGGTTTGACAAAGCATTTGTTTTAGATTTTGATGTAAAAATCAAAGAACAGAGAAAACACCTTTCTTAGAAGGATCTCAAACTTCTTCACATAGGTGTGAACATGTAATTATTTCCATTTCACAGACATGAAGAGTGGAAGATCGGAAAGCTGTGACTAAATCAGCAATAAATTCAGAATTAATTGAGCTGAATTTTGTTTCCTATCTTACACAGCAGGGCCTGATGCCCTCTCCAAACTAGTTTTTAGAATTATCTTTTTAAACCCAGCTTTAGCCACTGTAGTTTCTATGCATTTCTCTTCTTGAAAGGCACCATCAATTGTTTTTCTTTAAAGACATTGAATATGAACTTGTTCCTACAGAGCTTTGTGCTGTAATTTATCAACAAGGCGCGGAGGCACAGACGTCAAATGAATACCAGATTTCAAATTATGATAAGCAATTGTGTCATCTCTGTGAATAGACATTAAACTCTGCTGAGAAATCATCAATAATTCATTAAAAAAAATAAATGAGCACAGGGACATTTGGATAGGCCTTTGCAAACAAGCAGTCCTGTGTTCTCTAATAATTCCTTTGAATTTAAACCCAAAGGATGCTTATGTCTCAAACAGAAAGACATGATCATGCTCAAGTCAAAAAGTTTGTTCCCTAGAGATGTAATTACCATTTACCTTTGGGGAGTTACAGAGGTATTTGGAATGTGATCTGGCAGCGGTGCGCTGTGGTTTTATGTAGCTCAGTGGAGAAGCCTGCACAGCTTGCCTGGACTTCTGAGCAAGCAGGACGGAGTGCTCTCTGTGTTCTTTCCCTTTACGTGGGACTTCTGCCTGGTATGGCCACATTAGTGACATAAGCACTTACCTGCCATCTAAACTTACTTAATTTACCTTTGAAATTTCTATAAAGTAGGTCCAAACTTTCACATGACAAAAGTTAAGGGTGGGAGAAAAGGATTATGTCCATTCTGCTTTTTTTTTTCTTTTGTGAAATATTTGAAGTGTATTTTATTGTTAATATTCCAGTTGTTGACATTTCCATCACTTCCTTTAACCTCTACCTACACCAAAACATAGGATTCTTCTTTCCAGTCTTGAAATACAAACCTCAGAATAATTTGGGTTTCTTTACTATGAGGAGAAGGGAGGAAGCTGCTGCTGTAAAAATTTCAGCTTGAGCTTCCCTGTCGTAGGTGGCTTTTCATTTGACAGTTAGCATCCTGGTTTAGTCCATTTCTCCCCTAAATTGTAGATTGTTACGTTCCAGTAAGCACCCAGCATCTGTTCTCTGTATAACATGATGCTGCAAGATGCTGATGATTTTCTAAGTGGGCTTTTTTCAGTTGAATTGGAGATGTACACGCAGCCTGACAGCAGTATTTCCCTCCTGTCTGTAATTGGCCATTATAGGAAGAGAAATTTATAAATAGTTATTAATGTCAGGATTTAGAGGCTCTGCTTCAAGATCGAGGGCTAGCCTGTCTTAACTTATCTTAGCATAATCTCAAAAATCAAAATTCTCTGCTCTGCTTTAGAGAGCATGAAATAATTTCTGTTTACACAGTTTTTTCAATTACTTTGATGCTATGATATAAAGGTCACTGGTTGCCTCTAGTCATCACATGGCTTTTTCACTAATTGTGCACTCACGTCATTTTGTTCTGTAGGATCTTTTGCTTTTTGATCCAGTTTCAGTTACCCAGATGTTCATTTCATACAGTTAACTTTATACAAAGGGCATCTTTTGTTCCAACAAACACATTGTGGTCATTGTTCTCAGCTGGGAACCTCGTGCGCTGCAGTTCACCTGTTTCCTATGTAATTCACCATCAATCTCCCGACCTTTGTGCTGATTTAATGTAAAATCATTCACTGGGGAGACGAGGGATAAGGAGGAGAAATTATGCAGAAATGTTTCCTGGTCTCTAGCCTTGGACTGATTAAGGTCAGGCTGCAGGATAAAAAGGCAATAAGGAATGGGAAAGCTCTTTCATCTTGACCCTTTTGTTGTGTAGTGGAATGGAAAATCACGTTAGTACCTTGGAAGTTTTGCTCTGGTGTCTCAGAATCTATTAATGGAGACCTAAGCATCTTCAAGAAGGAACTCTGTTGCCACTTCTAAAGGCTTCGTGTCAAGGCAGAGAGGGTGCTGGCCAGTCCCCACGAGGACAACTGTCACACAGTGCTTCATAACACACCCACGGGCCTGAAGATGGCCTGATTCAATAGATTTCAGGAGGGACAGACCTCAAGGTTATTCCAACTGCCCGTGTCCCATATAGGACAGCCTATTTGCTGTTTGTTAAGCCACGTGGGCATTGCATAGACTCTCTGTTTAGTTTAACTTAACCTTTAGAGCAGTCATGAGAGCTTAGTTTGTGAGCAGAATAAATTCCATGGGAGGCTTTGAAAGAAGATTGTATGTGTAAATACACTGCTGTTGTGGAAGATGAGCAGTGGAAAATTGGACAGAGGTTGAGCAGTATATCATGTAAGCAGGGTGTAACTTGGCAATATATATCTATGAAGGCTTTAAAATTTCTATCTTGGCCAAAGGAGACCTTTCAAATGACAGAAATCCAGCCATCTTGAGCCCAAACATTCCTAGAAAGATGACCCTACAAAATTGTCCAGGCTACTGGCAGGGACAGCGTTACTGGCAACATGCACAGTGATTCAGTGGCCAAGGCTGAGGCGTCAGAGGAGCCACACTCCACAGCAGGCAAGAGGAGGAGGCCTGGAGAGGAGCTGGCATCAGGCAGTGATTTTTAACCTTTCTTTCATTCAGCCAGCTGTAAGACTACTGGGCAAGATCTGCACGAGGTTGGTTTAGCATGCTGATGTGATACACCATGGCCCCCTTGTAGCTCTCTGGTGTCTGGGCCAAGATACCCAGGACATCCACCATATCCTTCCTCTGCAAACTTTGGGAAGGGGAACTGCACATGGCAGTGTCTGCTCTGCCTGCTCAGCTGAGGTCAGAAGGAGAAAACCAGGGCTCCTGTCCAGTTCTCACTACCAACAGTGGATGGATAAATAGGAAAGTACAGGGTTTTGTTTTCAAAACACAATGTTTCCCATGACTGGTCCTGCTGACATCAGTGATTGGAGACAGACACTACTCTGTCCTGCAGCAACCACAGCACCATAATTCTCCATTTCTCTCTCCCTGTAGATCCCTTGGCGCAGCTGTAAATTCCCTGTACAGTGCACAGCGTGGCTTTCACTGAAAATAACTGTGAAAACAGCATTTCTGGAGCCTTATCTCATTAAAAATACTGGGTTTGCTTCTTCTGTGCATCTCCCAACTTTTCCCTGGTCAACAAGGGCCACATCCAAGCAGGCACCTGCATTCAGTAGCAGTCATGAGGAATGCCCATAAACATTGCTTCCAGACTGGAAATGGGGCCCAGTGACCAAACCCCTCTACCCTTTCACCAGCACCCTCCAGTGTGACCTGGGAGGCCCCTCCAGCTCAGGATTTATATCTTGATCCGTGGCAGTGAGTGACAGCAGCAACAAGGAGCTCTCTGGGGCAGAGGACAGGGAGGGCAGGCTGGGGAACCGTGTCTCCTGGGACAAGCTCCAGTCTGCTCCAGGGAATGTGCTAATTTTCACTCCTTTATAGTCCTTTATCTCAGCCCTTCGACCTTGAGCTCAGAGGCATTATCAGCCTTAGCCAGAAAGGCAGCGTGGAGTTAACCAGTTAAATGCTGAATGTTTCTGATACTGAGTCCTGAAATTAAAAACACAATGAATGGAACTTACTTCAATAGCACAGCAAGTCAGTGGACTTTTCAGCTCTGGTGAGCACTGATTTATGATACTGGGAGAAATATTTTGTACTGAATAGATGATTTAGTGAACCTCAGCAGTTTTTGAAGTTGGTATGTCTCTGCAGAGTTCCTGGGGCATGTAGAGACCTCCTGTAAGAATGTCTTGTGTGCACTCTATATGGTGTGTATGAGCTTGGTTTTCTTCGTCATCTTTTCACCCTTACCTGGGCCAAATGATTGAGATCCAGAGCACAGGCAGAAAGTTACTGATCTTATGCTTTCAGTGGGGTTCCTACCATCATAGTAACTCTTTAAACTTTTGAATTTACAAAGTATTATACAAACTCTTACCCAAAAAAAAGTTATCTAGATTGAGATAGTGACTTCTCTGAGTGACTTTGGGCATGTCATGTAACCTGTGTGTCACTTTTCATGTTTGTGAAATGAGATAAGAATGCTTCAGTGGGCCATTGTGGCTATTAATGAGTTAGGAATATTCTTACCTACATGTGTGTCTTGTTTGGCAAGATCAGCTTCTCTGTCTTTGGTGCCTGATAAATGATATTATGCAAGAAAAATAATTCCTTTTTCTTACTGGGAGTGAGTGGTCTCTCCATGAGTAGCAGTAAGTAGATAGAAGCAGGATTTTTTGCAGAATATCCCTGTTTAATCAGTTCAGTGCTCATGGAGTTAATTTGTTCATGCCTTTAGATTGTTTTGTTTCCAGGGATTCTAAACCGTTGCCTCCAGCTGTTCATTTCCATGGAATGAGGGTGATCTTTATCTGTCTGAACTAGTTAAAACCTGCTCCACTATCCGGCAGCCTTTTTGGAGACAACCCAATAAAGCTGAGTGCGGTGACTGCCTCCTGGACATCATAAATTCCAAGCCCTACTTTTTTTTTTCCCCCTGACCTCTCACAGTCAGAGCACCCCTCCTGTTTTAATGGGACTCTTCACTTCCTCCACAGCTCCATTTAACCCCTGTCCAAAACAGGGAATGATATTTGCATTATAAGTGGCCAGTGAAGAATCTCTTTTAGACTGATTTACTCCTTCAATATTACCAGGTTAAGCTTTGACATAACCTCAAAGGTACCATTTGGACAACTGAAGCTCTGTTAGACTTGCAGGTAGACTCTGCTCAGTGTGAATGTTGCTTGGGATGTTTTAGTTGAAGCATATTTTTTAAAAGTGCTTGATTTAAAGCTTGCTGTGATGTGGTGGGACTTGTAATACCTTTGGGGTCAACAGGGCCACTTCCTCTTCAAACATGAGATGTGAAAGTTTTTGTCTTGAGCAGATGAGATGCAGGTTTGTTAAGGGGATGAGACAGCCACCAGATGTACCAAAGAGTCTTTCCTATGATTAAATTCAAATGTCTTGTATCCATCAGGCAAAGATGCTGGCTATACAGGAGGGAATTGCAAACAACAGGAATTTCTGCTGCTGTTTATAGTGCTACAGGGACCACAGCCAGGGCGTGCACACTGATGCAGAAGTGCCTCCCCTCGTTGCTGGGGTTTTTAACAGCGCGTTATTTCAGCCTGTGCTGAACAGGAGTGTGTAACACAACGGGTAAAATGCTAATAGTAGTTTGTGCTTTAGGCTCTTCCTTCTACTACTACTGCTGCTAACAGCAGTGGGACAGTCTGTGGCCAGAAGACCTCTCATGAAGACCTGGGCTGAGCTTTACTTTGGAACCTGCCAAGGAGACGTTTTCCCCTTGTTTTGTTGCAGATGTTATCATCCTTGCTGTCTGGGGAGTCAGCAAGGCGTGAGGACCGTTGGGAAGTGGTGCTCCTGCTCTCTGCAGCAAACAGCTGGATCAGTTCAGATCCAAACCCGTGTGTCTGTGTGAGAAGGCTGTGTAGTCACTTTGCTGCTAAACCACCTCACAGCAATTATCAGACTATCAGAAGACAGAAAAGGTCTGAGGAAAAGACCAGTTTAACATGTCATTGTTGGTCTTCAGCAGCTGTGTGTTATCCTGTTGTTACTAATAACCTTTTTAACTTTGCAATGTTTTCTTGGCATTATTCAAATATAATGACTCGGGGGTCAAATTCAGCTCTCAATTGTGTAATTATGGAATCATTCTGTTGGCTGCCTGGTGTTATTTTGCATTTGGCTCGTGGTCACTGCCCCTAGGAGCCTTCAATCTGAAATACCCAGGCAGAGTATTCAGTCACAGTATGCTTTCCATACCTAGTTGGTATGCAAAGCATAAAATGAACAGATGAAGAGCTGCTGTCAAATCCATGCAATATAATTATGGTCCTGTTGTCCCCTGCTTGAGGTTGATGGGTTATTCCTGTATAAATGACAGTAGGAGTTTGCTTGTTGCTTTTCATTGTGTAATTCGCCAGTAGATTATGATTGGAAAGTCTTTCAGGAAAATGTGTTTTAAAAGAGGTTTTAAATAAAGAGAGAAATATATTTGATTGGGATGAACAGAGAACAAGAATCATGGAACAAAATAGGTATTGCTTAAAGTGAAGCAATCAGAAAGTCTTCCTTAATGGTAAAGAGAAAGGGAGACCTTGGCAAATCTATGAGGAGGGTGCTGGAACTGCTGTTTCCCTTTCAACCCTCCAATATAGAAGCTTGTAAGACTCTTAAAGGTTCAGTGGTTTTGTAGTAAATAAATTTATCTTGATTTAATTCTCTCATAAGAGGATCTCTCTTCTCTAGCATGGTCTTTATAAAGTTCTCAGCAGTGAAGTGACTATGCATTTCTCATTTTCAGGGATCTTCCAGATAATCCTGCTGCAGAATGGGACACGCAGCTCCTCGCCACCTTCGTGCTAAAGCATATAGAAGCCAATAACATCAACCTGGTAATGTGAAACTGCCTCCAGCATAGGCAACCTCCACATTAGTGCTGAGCTAATGTTACAGGCTTTTTCCTTCCTTCTGAAAGCTTTCTTTGAAATCTTTGAAGTTAGGCTTTTGCTTTTGGAATCTCTGAAATAGCCTAGGAGAGAAAGAGAGAGTATACTTACTTGTTTTGAAATATTTCCTTTATAACCTTTATCCATTTCTCTAACTAGATCTTATGAAGCCTCTTTTGCCTTGTAGTGCCATCAACTTTCACTGAAGTAAAAGCTTCTTTCAAACACTTCAAACAGCTGCTAGAAGTTCAGAACAAGTAGAATTGCTCTACTGAAAAATAAGGAAAGGGACTATGGTGTGGTTTGGATGTTCTCTCTGGAGATCTTTCTTTGCTTCCCAGTGAGAAATGAACAGTGGAGGAATTTTGCTTTACTAACTCATCAAGTGTTTTCTACATTTTCAAGCAACCATTTTGCCCCTGTTGGTGGATTTCATTGATTAAGAGAGCCTGTCTGGGATTTCAGCTTATATTTAGGCTTAGATTTGAAGTGTGTTGGCAGGCATGTGCTAGAGAGCTAGATTAGAAGGGTTAGAGGTCAGGATTGAAGAATATTAAACCACGGGAGATTTCCTAGCACTAGTATAGTTTGGTGTTTCTTTTTCCCCATAGAACAAGAATAAGGGCCTAAGCATGGAAAAGGTTGTGTTGTGTTCTTTTCTGTTGAACCTTGCTGTGATCAGACACGTCACTGTCTCACACTGATTAGCAGCAAAATCAGAAAACTCTTCAAACCTTTCAGCAATTCACAAAACAAGAAACCCCATCTCCTGTAGCACGAAAGCCCCATGAGCATAAAAACCAGCATCACACATCCAACTTGACATTGATTCTGAGGTTAATTTTCCATGAAATTCATTGTTGTGCACAGAGACAAATGCAGTTTTCCTGGACTCCTTTTGTGTCTTTTGGCCCTATGATTAGATAGGTTTTAATCTAATCTGAAAGCTCTTAACACAAGAGGATTTATATTGCATGTTTGTGACTCTCGTGGGCACTATGACAAGTGCACCAGAGTCCCAGTAGAAATTCTGAAAACACTAGAACTTCTTCTAGACTGTTAGAAAGGGTTAGATCTTTGCCTCGGAGGAAATTAATCTCCAGCTGTTTGTGCTGGGCGAGGCAGGAGTCTGCCACTAACATAGCATGAGGTGAAAAAAACCAAGTGTGGTGTTTTCAAAGGAAGAAACAGGCAATCCCTGGTACTCTCCCTGCTGTGCTCTGGGTGTGGGGTGTAGCTGTGGTAACCAGGAACACTGTGGCAAGGCCCACTGCCTTCCCCTCAGCCCTTCCCTGAGCAGCAGTGAGGACAAATGACTGCGTCAGAACGTGCCAGCAGTACCAAAGGCCACTGAAGCAGCTGCTCAAGGGTAGTGGGAATGAACTGCTCTGTAAACTTCCAGTATTTTAAGTGTCCCAAGTAATCACACAGGTCTCAGATGTTTGCTATAATACCTGGAGACCTAGTTTAACAACAAGGGAAGTGCCTGATTACTGTTGTCCAACATTCTGCATTTTAAAACTTCAAAGCTTGCGATCTGTTAGCCACTCTTAGAGCATCTCTGCTGTCCTCAGACAATGGCCTTGCCTTATAAACTGAATCTATTTCTCAGTAATGTTGAAATGGATAGAATTGGCTGAACATGTTAAAAGAGCCTTGTCAAAAGATAAGCTAACAGGGTTTCAAACACAACAAGCTAACTCAATGGAGTTAACATGATTGGAAGACATGTATTGTTTTAGCTATCCCAGTGGGAAAACTTTCCCCAGTTCTCCCCATAGTTAAAGCATAGACAATGGTATCTTTTATTTACAGAACATACCTGTCATCTGGCAGTGGAGAAGCAGGCTGCAATTCCAGAGTGTCTGAAAGGAAAGATTGCAAGGCAAGGAGTCACACCATGTTACGTGTAGTTTTGTTCCATTGCATCATTACTCATTTCCTCAATTGCCCTGGAAGTCCATGAGTAACTCAATCTATTTGAGAGCTACAGGGACATATTTCATCCAAGCTCTACATTAAATAGTGCAGACACAGAAATTAAGGGGTGGTGTACTCAAAGCCAAAACTAATTTACAGACTTTGGAAATTATTTCCTGCCTGCTGGATTTATAAGCAAAACCAGTGTTGCTGGCAGCCAAGGCTAGTCTGTTTTGATCCAGATTAGAAAGTATTTTGAGAGTGAAAAATAAGTTACATAGTATTGTGTGAGCCCCAGGTAGGCTCTAGGTTATGAAATCCTACTCTTTAGGATCTCAGGCTTGGTGATCATAGAATGGTTTGGATTGGAAGGGACCTCAAAGCTCATCCAGTTCCAACCCCCCTGTCATCAGCAGGGACACCTTCCACTAGACCAGGTTGCTCAAAGCCTCATCCAGCCTGGTCTTAAACACTTCCAGGGAGGGGGCATCTACAACTTCCTTGGGCAACCTGTTCCAGTGTCTGACCACCCTCACAGTGAAAAACTTATTCCTAATATCTAATCTAAACCTCCCCTCTTTCAGTTTAAACCCATTTCCCCTTGTCATTAGTTGCCCTTATGAAAAGTCCCTCCCCAGCTTTCTTGTAGCCCCTTCAGGTACTGGAAGCCGCTATAAGATCTCCCCGGAGCCTTCTCTTCTCCAGGCTGAACAGCCCCAACTCTTTCAGCCTGTCCTCATAGGAGAGGTGCTCCAGCCCTCGGATCATCCTGGTGGCCCTTCTCTGGACTTGTTCTAACTGGTCCATGTCTCTCTTGTGATGGGGGCTCCAGAACTGGACGCAGTACTCCAGGTGGGGCCTTACAAGAGCGGAGTAGGGGGGCAGAATCACCTCCCTCGACCTGCTGGACACAGTGATAGCAGAGCTTGGATTAGGAGGTGACAGTCAGGCTGTGTTTGGGGCAGATGTGGTGCCAAAACCAGAGTTCGGCAATACCACATTCCTTACAAGCTGCATTGCACTAGGGATTGATGGAAACATCTTCAGTACAATTGTTTGTGGAAGAGTCCCATGGTCTTGGGTCAGCTCCAAATCAGCCTAGAAAGCCAGATCCTTCTACAAATGACATTCAAGTTGGAGTTCATATTTGAGAGGGTGAGTTCAGCTCTTGTGTTTTGGATCTTTGTCTCTGCACTCTCCTAAAATTCAGGAGCATTTGAACGTGTGGTATTTGTAGAGGATTTTAAACACCTTTGCAGAACACCAGATTTGCAGTGCAGCACGTGGAGTTTGCTAGAGGAGGCAACAGAGCAGGGACAGACTTTGCCATCCCTTTCCCTCCCTTCCTCACCTATGTTGCAGTCTCAGGTGTGCTTTGGAGTACGTGACTGGGAGGCCCCCAGGACCTTTCATTCTGAGAGCTGGTGATGACTTACACACGTGCAGCTCAAACCCAGTGGACACTGGGATGTTAATCATTACTAGATTTTTCCCTTTTCATCCAGTTGTCTGTTCTTGTTGATCTTTAGCTTCCCTGATTTAGTAGCAACAAGAGACATTTCCAAACACACAAGAGACTCAAAGGAAGTTTGAATACCACGGGCATCTGTAAGTGTGATGCTTGGAGGAAGGTCATTAGAAATGGTGTTGCTTGCTATGGTGTTTTATGGTATGGACCTTCCTGAAAAGGAAAGAGACCTTTCTATCCCCACCAGGCTATTGAGCAGATGTGTGCTCTGTTTGAAGCACGGGATGACACCAGAAAGAGTGAGGGACACCCACAGCTTTGAGTGCTTTTTTCCTCCACTGCATATGGTGTGTAGAGGGAGCATGGACTCCAGACCTCTCAGGGGTTTTCTTTTCTGCTAGTAATTTCCTCTGTGCTCTCCCCTCTCCGGAAGGGATTTCTGGACCTGTTTGTCTTGGCTGTTGCTCTGTCTTCCACTAGTGAAAGCTCCATTTCCTGAATACCAAGGTCACACAGAAGAAAACCCAGCAACACCAATGACAGCGGCTCCCATTTCAGAACAGGTGTGGGGAGGGAACTCCCTCTTGTCCTAAAGATTTCATTGAGCAATAGTTTCCACATCAAATATATTTCCTATCCCAGCCTTTTGCTCCCAGAACTGGCTAATCCTGTTTTTAACCCAGACAATTTCAAGCTGTTCAGGTTTTCTCATGCTGCCCTGATTGTTTCCTTGATTTCATCATCAGCCTGGTGCAGGTTATGTGTTAAAAGCAAGCACGCCAGCTAGCTGCACTGTGTGCAAGAAGCAAATGCTCCCGTGTGAAAATAACCTCAGCATGTGAGAAAGAAATTCAGATTTGTTATCAAAGAACTGAATCCCTGAAGTCAGAGGAATATATTTTCATGTGATTGCTGCCTGCTTTGACTCACGAGCACCACAGTGATGTTGTGGAATCAGTCCCTGTTTAGACAGCAGACTAGAAGCTGCATACTCCATAGCTGGGACATCACTACTGTGTTAGAGCCAGCCTGTGTGCTGGGAGGATCTCTAAAGGTGAAGAGCTAATATTTCAAAGGTGGTCTCTTTGCAGATAAAGTGAATGCCACCATGGCCAGGTCAGTGTGCCAATACCTTGGGAATTTTACTTAAAAATTTGTATATTTGAGGAGACAGGCAATTCAGGTGCAAATGTCCTAACAGTAAATTAGAATACTTCAACTGAAAATTAACTTCATGCCATCTCTTTAGCTAGTTCAGATGTTACATAAGCCCAGCAGCACTAAGAACAGCAGCTTCCTATTTCAAAACAGATCTGGGGCAGAAAAACCTCTAAAGGTGTTTCTGAGTGGATAAATTCCACGTCAACAATATTTCCTAACCCAGCCTCGTGCTCCCACAGTTGGTCCAAGCCATTTTTGTCAAAATAATGATTATCTTATTTAGTCTGCTCACTATAGTCTCTTATCTTGGTCTTCTGATTTGTTCTCTCTTACCCTCCACAGAAGGGAGAGTGTGTGCTTTGGCTTGCCTGGGGTTTTTAGCTTGGTTTCCTAAGGAAACAAGAATAATGCAATTGTATTTGTATGTGTGTACACAGGCATGTTTCAAAAGACTCTATAGAGCCCATTGGCTAATTTCAACCACATTTAACAGCAGGGTAGTAGTTTTAAAATGTTATGTTTGTACAGGTTGCATGAAAATAACAGACTAGGCAAAAGAGACAAACCTTCTTTCCCTGATCAATAAAAAGGTTTAGTGCAAGTCCAGCCCTGAGCAGACTCACACTGTTACCTGCATAGGAATTTATTCTGCCTGCAGTGAGTGGGGTACATTGTCATCTTGGGGAAGTGCCACTCTAAGTAGGAGTGACTTCAGAGCATGTTTTTTCTTATCTGTAAAATACAGGGTGCTACACTGGTTCCCTGAGCTGTACAGAATTTAATAATGTCTTTCCCATAAGACTGATATCCTTAGGGAGGGCTTAGCACCATGCCAGCCCATGCAATCCCTGCAGAGAGCCTCTCAGGTAATGCTGATGTACAGCAAAAGCAGCCAAAGGCATCATTTTTCTCCTTATAAAATAAGAGTTGACCAGAAAATGCTTCTTTATACCCGAAAAAAAAACAAATTAGGTCCCACCACTTCCCACCAGCAATGAATAACCCAGCTGCTTGGTGGCAGCGTTATTACAGCCACTGGGCAAAGTGGCAGGTCTGACTGTGGACTTGTACTGGGTGTATGGGTTTATGAGTGGGCTTGTCTGGAGTTTGTGGGTTTTGAAGTATTTCTTATCACTGTCTTTGTGTTTCCTCTCCCTCTTTACACAATATCCCCTCTGTTTGAGAGGGCCTCTCCTGTTGGAGGGTGGAGTAGCAAGCTGCAGGACAGGCAAGGTGGCTTTGATGTCCCTTGATCTTTAACCCAGTACTTCAGGCCCTGAATATAAAATGGATTTTGCTAAGGGAGCTGTGGGAGTAAGCAGGGCAGTAGCATTTCCTTCCCTGAAGAGAGAACAAGCTGGCAAGGAAGCAGACATTGAAATGTGGGGAGGTTATGATTTCTTCCTGGTCATAGAGAAGGGAGCTGTGAAAAGCTCTGCTGCCTGGCCTCCCCCAGAGCAGAAACCTAACTTTAGACTGTCCAAGGACTGTCACTGTCACCATCTGGAAAGCCTAGCAGCACACATACCCTGTCTGCTCTACACTTTGTGCTGCCAGTTAGTCTTCTAGGTTGGAAGTGGGAGCCTTTAAGTACCCACTTCACAGTACTGTGCAGAGTGAGCCCTTGGGGTGGCTGCTTCACCCCTGACACATGATTAGTAGGTCTGAGGGCAGGGAGCCAAGAGTATTCTGTGCTTTGGACAGTGACTTGTTAGTGCTGTGTTCACACATTACTTCTGCATTATGAAGTTCCCATTTCTCCCTGCAGAGAAGCAATAAACAATATGATCTTCTCATTCAGTGAGAAGTCTGACTTGCTTGTACTAAAAGCGCAGTCAGCTGATGCTTTAAAAAGGCTTGTTCTCATATCAGATTATTTTATCACTGTGTTATCCTGTGATGAAGCCTCATTGCAGTCAGGACAGTAGTACACGACTGTGTTGTTCTTGTTAAAGCAGTATGGCCTGATTCACTGTACAGCAAACTAGAGTTTCACCCTGTAATCCTCAGGCATTCTCCTGTGTTCTCAAATCCAGGAGAGAGTGATTCATAGAGCTGGACCTGTTGGGTCAGGAACAAGTTTGCAACAGATCACTCTGAAAGTAACCTTTTGGCCCAGTAATAAGTAACAAGTGCATCCTGCCAGTGGGAACATGGTATTTGTCATCTTTCTGTTGTTCAAGCCCTTAGACTGTGTAGTCATCTAGTTCCAGGGTGTCTTGTTTGTTTAGTTGTATTTCTGTAGCAGGAGTTCACACACAAGGCCTCATTGTGCAACACAAAAACAACTCTTTAGATACAATGGGCTGGGACAGTGCTGTGTTAGATGTCAAAGCTGGTAACTGCACAGTCTCCTTCTTGAAAATGATTATTGTTCTGTGGTTTTATTGCAGGTGGTAACCTTTGATGCAGGAGGAGTGAGTGGTCATGCTAACCACATTTCTCTTTACGCTGCTTTAAGGTACAGTCTTCTGCACTCTTCACTGAATGCCTCACTGTAGTGCTACAGAGTGGATGTGGTGTTTGTGTGTAAGTAGAAAACCAGCAGCTAGAGCCAAAAGCAGTATCAACTTCACTGATTAGCTTAACTGAGTGGCAGGTGTGGGACACGATAGTGTTTGGGGAAAGTCTCACAGCTCTGTAAATGACCTACAGCATCCTTTATCATTCCATCTGCTGATGCTTTGCCAGTCTCCCTTTCACTGGTCCCTCTTTGCTCTTCCTGTCCTTGATCCCACTAAAATATGCCACAGATCACTTTGCACTTCTCGTTTGAGGGGAGTGTGTGAATAGCTGTTGCCTGAGCTGGTGGTACTTGGAATTTGGGCAGTTCTGCATCATTGTTCCCAGCCTGTCCAGGTACCTCAGTTTACCTCTCTGGCCCAAGGGTGTTGATCTTTCACTGGAGTTGTCGCTATTTACCACTCTTCCCAAGTCAAATTGTTCCTTCACCGCTTTATTCTTTACATTCTGAGAACCTCTGTCTCTGTGCTATGATGTGGGAAGGTTGCTAGACAAAAATCCCTTTTATTAAAATCACTCAAATCTTGCTGCCAAGACAGCTACTCTATTTTATTTTAACCCTCTGCTCATTCAGACCTTGTTGTGTCCCAGAGAGATCTCCTCCAGAGCTGCCCCTGCCTTTCCCAGGCATGAGAAGAACTCTTTGCAAGTATATCTTGTATTTTTAGCACCCATTTGTTTTCTGAATCATCTATGCAATTCAGATAACTCTGGCTCTCCTTGGTAACAACATCGCAGTGGTTTGCCTTTCTCACTTGCCTAGAGAAAGCTTCAGTGCCACAGAACCCGTGCTGTGACCTACTGAGCTCCTCTGGGAAGATGCTGAAAGCCTTTGATGCTATCTGATGGCTGGAATTCAGTGTAAGATGGGATCATGGCTTTTCCCAGCAACTTCTGAAATAGCCTAACAGAAGGAACAGGGGTGGAGTTAAAGCAAACTGTGTTTGTTTGGGCTAAGTGGGGAGATGCTTTCCAGTGCAACCTTATTTGAGGAGTGAGGGAGGAACAGAGGTTGATGACCAACGCTCCTGCCATTGGCACAGAGGGACTAGAGAACTTCCAACTGCCTGGACCTCAGTGTTTGCTCAGTCAGTTGCCATATGGCCTGCAAATAGGAATGGAGGGCAGGTTGTTAGGTGTCCCCCCTGAAGAGATACAGGGGAAACAAGCTAGCAGCTGAATTATGGATGAGAAAGTGAAGAAAAACTCTCAATTTTGATCCCAGCTCTACTGTTGTCTCACCTTGTGGCTGTGCAGAAATCACTTTCCCACCTTTGTGGTTTAGGTTTCCTGTGTGTGCAGTGGGGATGATAACCCCCTCCTCATCTCACAGTATCTTACTAGGACGTATTAATTATCTGCAAGCCCCTTGAACTCAGACCTTTGCATCAGTCCTGAGCCTACAGCAGAACATTGTCCTGGGCTGATGAGATACGTGCTGATAGCAACACCAGAGCATAAGCAGCTCTCATTAACTAAGGCTGGTTTGTGTCTTGTCTCTCTTCCAGTCCTGGATCAGCAGAAATAAGCATGGTGGCCCAATCATCTGCATGTGGCAGGAGTGATGCTGTGGCCACTGAAAGGTTAAGTTTATTTTTAGTGGCTTGCTTGCCCTCATTATTTTTTAGTTTGTGTCATGGAGGAAGTAGAGCGTGAGTGTATCACTCCTGATTTTCAGTGCCCTGATGAGTTCTCACATATTGGCTGGTACAGGCAGCGCTGGGAGCATATGCTGAGGCTTCTCACGTCCCTCCCTGTCCCTCCCTGCCAGCGGGGGCTTTGCAGAGCAGCGGTGGCTGCCCCTGGGGGCCCCAGTGCTACGTGTCAAGAAAAGGGCAAATGAACTCTTCCCTCCAGGTATCATGTGTTATGTATTTATTAACTATCTTTAAACAAGGTCTGCAGGGTTCTGCCTCCACTGTGGCTTTAAGTGGAAAGGATGAAGCAGAGGGCTGGTGCAGTGATCCTCAGCTCTTTTGGATGCTCCTCATCTGTGGAGACAGATTTGTGCCCACTACCCAAGAGATTACTTTCTGCAAGAGCAGGGGTGGAACAGGCTGTGTGACCCATCCCACAGTTCCTTGCTTCAGGAGGTGCAAATTACTGAACAGCTTCAAGGAACAAAACAGTTCAGGAAATGGTCATAGCTGACCAGATGTTCAGTATTATCTGCTGTGGGCACAAATATTCTTTCTAGTGTCTGTAACAGAGGTTATGTTCAAAGGAGCAGGAACTACTCTGGAGAAATGTGCCCTTCCCCTTGCAGCAACCTTCTTCCTGACAGCTTGCAGGGAGTCCAGCTGCTGCTATGTGTCTAGGCTTCAGATCTGGGAGGAGCTGTGAAATGCCAAGGTTTGAGGGTGGATTTGTTCTTCAGCAAAGGAAAAATAAGAAAAAAACAGGATGGGAGAGGAACACAAATTGCTGTTTGATTTCAGTCTCCTCTGGGAATATTTCAGTTCTGGCTTCCAGACGGGGAAAAAAAAAAACAACCCAACCCAAAATCAAGAAAATCCCACTGTAGCAAAGAAGGGAGAATTGGAAGCAATCCTTTGTAGCTCTGCTTCTTTCTCCGTCATCTTGAGTTGGCAACATCATTCTCTCTTATCCCCCAAAATAGGAGCTTTCCCTGTGGCCAAGAGGGGCCGGGTCCTGTACACGCATCTGGAAGGATGAGCAGGTCTTGAGTGACATCAAGGTCTCTTGACTCCCCCATCAGCATTTGGCTAGTCGTTAGGCACTCCAGTAATACACATGCTAAATACTGTGTGACAGGAATATTTGAGAACCTCTTTCCTGCGCTTTGAAATGACAGTGTTTGCACTGAGGTCACATGTAATATCGAGGTGGTTTAGTTTTGTATGAGTCATGGTGCCTTTTGATTTTAAACAAGCCCTCTTGCCCAGTAGACTAGGAAATGAGGGGCTTCTGGGTTTGTTTGCTTGCTTGCTTAGGGTGGAGAGGAATGGTCTTTGTGAGGGGGAGGAAGGACTGTACCACTTCTTTCTTCAGTGAGCTACCAAATCCATTTCATCCCAGCTAGAATAGAAAAGAATAGTCCTCGTCTTGCTTAGAGCAGAGCAAACTGAGTGGAAAATAGGAGCTGCTATATTTAACCACTGTGCATTATGTTGTTATAGCAACTGCATCCATAAAACTTATATCAATGATGCCATATAAAAGCCTACATCAAAGAATCATTAGCTGAGCCTATTCTCATCAGTTCCATTTGGAAAAACACCTCTTAGTCCTGCAGGATGTTTCTTAACGTTCACCAACTCAGTGGTAGGTTGTAAATGAGACTGTGCAGATGTAATGTTTGGGAGCTTAGTGCTGTATCACTCCTGAGTTGATTATAATGCAGCTTGAGTGCCACCGATGCCTCGTTGCACTTACATGTCACAGCCTGGCTATTGAATGCCCTGTTCATGAATGCCATGGGACACAGCATTGTGCTGAAGGGTTGCACTCGGGCTCCCTGAAAGAGGAAGGTTTGATTAAATGCCAGTTTCAAATAAGTATATCGACACAATGAACAGTGCATTGTCCAGCCAAATCCCACAGACTCATTGGGTACTGTTCTCAAAAGCCACCAACTGCATTACATCCCTACAAAGCACAGTTCTGCTTATATTGAATTTCCAAAGCTGTGAAAGGATGTGTTGAGCAGGAAGGAAGCTGTTTCTCGGGTGATTAGCTTGATGATAGTGAATGGTATCCCACCTACCATTTTTATTTGATGCCTTCTTACAGTGTGGGGCTAGAATGGGACTCTGATTTCTCACTCCTCTTAAGCAGCTGTAGCCCGTGCATTTCAAATGAGTGGCATCTCATTTATGTTTTTAAAGCAGAGTGCTGTTTTGTATTTCCCTTGCCTTTTCCCAGAAAATAATTTTTTCCAAGCTGGTTATTATTTGCTCTGTCTTGGAAAAGGATTTCCTGTGTCACTGAAGTGTTTGGGATTGTTTAGTCCTTGCTGGAGTTCTAGGTTCCCTGCAAAATAAAGAAGAATGTTGAAGAAATAACAGGTTCCAGTATCTTGGGTTTCATCCTGTCATGTCACAGTCCAGCTCACTTCAGGTGTTCTGTTTTACTGATCTGAAATGTCCCAAGGGGAACTTAGGAGTGGTGTCTGTGATTGCACCCAGACCATCCCCATAAGGTCAAGGCAGAATTGTCCTCCTCTGGTTATCCTTTGAGACTCTGCCCTATGCCTGGCATCTATCCCATAGCTGGGTATGTTGTCCCAGATTTTCTCATTCCTTCACCTCCCTCCTTCCTTAATTTGACTTAAGTTCATTCATCCCAGTGCCCTTCCATGATAGTGTTGAGAGCTGTTAGGATAAAGCTGAGCACAGGGCACCAGCACTGCAGTGAGTGCCCCCCAAGAAGGTTTTTTCCAAAGAAACCTCCTCAAGGAATGTCCTTCCCAGCATCACGAGCCTGCTAGCAGCGTACGCGGAGCAGTGACACTGCACGTTCTTCTCCCAGACCGTGCAGGGACCAAAGCACACGGCAGCTCTGTCAACTGGAAGGTCTCTGAATCGCCACCTTTTTTTCTGACTGGCAGAACCATCTTTGGCCACTGCAATGCGTGTGAGTACAGAGTGCCTGAGCAGTGTTTTACAAACTGCGTGTTGCTACATGGTGTAGTTCAGGGTGCATGGAAATGGAGCCAGAAAGTCCAGTTAGGGAGGGAGGAGGCGTTCCAGATAGCAAACATTCAACATCTGGCAAGTATATCCTTCTAATGTCTCTGTGGTTCCTAGGAGACTGGCTGTTCTTCCTCTTTCACATCTGTTTCATCAGATTAATTGGGCAGATTAGAGGTTAGGATCCTAAATGGAGCCCCCAACGCATCTTTAAGACATCCATTCTTTGCCATGCTCTTGAAAAGTGTATTTCCCCAGTGCTCTGCAGCAGCCAGTGCACTCAGCTCCATTAAGGGTTTTGCCTTTGGCATGGGAGACTATTTGGAGAGTGAAGTCATTGATTTCAGTGAACAATTATTAAACAGAACATCACCAAAACTGTAATCCACCCACCAGGGCATCAGTCCTGCTTCTACCCCAGAGGAGTTCTGTGTTCCCCAAGACTGAGGTTTCAGCTCCATCTTGACGCGTTCCTTCTTGCCATCACGGGGGGTGATATCAGTGGTCAGTGCCTCTTAGGAGCTGGTTCACTCACTTTGCTGACATCTTTTCTTGAGGATGACTGAATAAAGACGGGGAATTTGGGAGCTAGCTCAGTCCTGCAGTTTGTAGGATGAAGGTTGTTGGATCATTTCAGTTTTTCCGCTGAGCAGATGCAGCTGATAGCTACAGACAGCAAGAGCTTTCAAAGCAGCTGGTCCTTGAGGGAGGAGCTGGTGCTGAGTCCTTGCAGTGCAGAAATGGTGGGTGCCTTCAGACATGTCACAGCCTTTGGAAATTCTTCATTGTTCATTTCCTTCAAATGTGGATCTGAACCTACCACAGGCATAATAAAGAAGGTGCAGTGAGAGGTGCCCTGTAATCAGCTGGCCTTTGGCACTTGGTAGGTGGGTGGGAACAAGCCACCTTAGATCACTTTATGTTTGAAAAGAATTTATAAAATGTCTCTTGGGGGGAAAAAAAAAAACAAAAACACATGGAAAAAGCTCCTGAAAAAGAGCCTGTTTGTGTTCAACTTCTTGAGATTTTATGCCAAACTCTTTCATTTCACCCAAACCACAGCAAGTCCAATCTATAAAACAACATTCCCAAAATGGCAACAACAGAGAGCTGCAACCTCTTCCCTACTTGGAAGTGTCCCATGGAGACAGCTCCAGCAGGGTGGAGATGGGAGTGAGAAGATTCATTTGGGAGAGGATTGGCTAGTTTTATGAACATGTGCAGGAGGTAGAGTTTTGTGTTTCTTTCTCTCTCTCTCTTTGCAACCACAGTTCATTGCCATTTCTTGCATGAGAAATACAAACGAGCAAGGCTGCAATTCCTCTGCAGCATTACAGCTGGGTGGAGCCCATTCCCATAGCTCTGCGCTGAGCCTTGCTGAGTGCTAAAGCATTTGGCTCAGGACAAAAAGGATGAGGAGAGAATAAGTTTCTTCATGCTTGTTCTTCCAGAAGAACAGTGGATCCAGTGTCAGGTCTGCCTGGCAGCAGCCTTGAGGACCTTTCAGTAACCGAAATACAGTTTGTGTCTCCCTGAACCTTTATACAAGCACAAACTGCTGGATCAAACTTCCCTTCCCTGCTG
>NW_010296725.1:8951-13462 GCF_000700745.2 Antrostomus carolinensis | reverse complement strand
TGCTGAAACGTTGCCATATGAACTGGATCTCTCCTTGCTTCTGTTTCTAGTGGCCAGGAATGGTTATTATTAGTTCACTCTTGGAGCAGCTCTTCACATCCTTTAATTTGCTGTCAGTTAGGGCTTCGAAGGTCCCTCTGTGGCAGAGCAGCTCACCCAGAGCAGACCCTGGGACTTTGGATAGTTAGCCAGGTTTCACAGCCACTCACTGCATTATCTCTCCAAGCTTGTTTTAAAAAATTCCCACCCTGCTAGCTTTACCAAGTGCTGAATCACTTCTTTGGGTGGCCAGATTCTCATTGTGGGGGGAAAAAACTTCTGGCAGAAGAGCAGAGCAGACGTTAATGGAGATACTTAAGCCACCACCAGCCCCCCAAAATTGCTGGCAATGTTTACAAGGTGACATGTAACAATCTTTGTCAGAACAGTAGGACTTGAGTAGTGGGGTAGAAGGTGGCCAAGTCAGTATTACAAAGCCATCCTTTAGTAGAAAATGGTGTTGCTTGCAGATCTTTGGCTCTGGAGAAGAGGAGAGCGTTGGCAGGAGAACCTATTTAAGGCATATGTCTTCTGGTTGCTGTTTGAGTTCTGCCATGACCTGCATTTCTGGCTTGACTTTTGCTTTGAATTGCTTTGGGTATTCATTACTCCGTGCTTCCTATTTTGTCTACGCCTGTGTAGCTAATCCTTTTCCTTGAACTTAACCAATAGCCAGAGCTAATCCTAGTTTGAAAGTGACTGGAGAAACAGAACAGTTTACATATAATGTATGTTTTATCCTGGTTGATTTACACATGAACTGTCACATTGTCCTTCCTTGAATACACCACTATATGATGATAACAATCTCTTTAAATATTACACAGGGTTAAATAACTTTCCTTTTTTTATTTCCTTTCTCCTTTTGGCAAATGTTCCATTGTTTGGATTTTTTTTTTTCTTGTGGAAGAGCAAGCCTGGGTGTGGGACAACTCTGAGTGCCATCTGCTGGAGACCTTTCCTCCTGCGATGGGCCAAATCTGGAGGTGATGCAAATAGCGATGTGAGCATGTGTGCTCTGAAGCCGTGAACCACAGGCCAGAGCAGGAAAAAACAAGAGAATTAAACAGGAATTGAAGCTAATGCCCTTTGATGCCTTTACCATATCAGGATCATTTGCTTACACTTCTTGATGGAAGTACCATCACTGTTCACATCTCCTGCTCTGGTCCCCTCATTCTGTTTCCAAGGGACACATTTTTGCTACAGAGACTTCCCAGGGCAAAGTCAGGAAGGGATCAAAGTCAAAAAGTCAGAGCAGCTTCTGAGATGTCCAGAATACAGTTAAAAAGAAAGAAGCTGGTCCCCAAACAGGAGCTGCCACTGAGGCAATATCCCTGGTCAGCAAACACAAGATTTTAAAGAGCCAGTGCTCTGGAGGTGAATAGCCTTTGGCAACCTCTTGGAGTTTCCCTTAATGCAACGTGAGAAGTTTGAGAGCAAGTTGGATGTATGGAGTTTATTTGTGCTGTGTCCCAGCAGCCAGGCTGAGGGAAGGGATGGCAGAGTCACGTGGGGAATGAGGCTCATCACTGCCTGACTGGGCATCCCGTGTGGGCTCCTGAACTTTGGTGTAAGATCAGCCATTGTAAATGTGTGTGTGTTTAAGAGGAAAAGGTTGATTTAGCACAGAGTTTATACCTGTAAAGTCAGGATTTGAGGAACTTCACTGAGTGTTTACCCCCACTTCTCTCTTTATTTACAGGTACCTGCATTCAGAAGGGAAGTTACCTGAAGGTATGTCACATTACACATCTGTGACCCTGCAGGCATTAGGCAATTGTTTATATGAATGTTCTGTCCGTGGTTTCATCTGCATAATTCACCTCTATTTGCAATGCAAATGAAACCTGCAGCTGAACTTTTCCTTGCCCTTTCATCTCCCTGCAGTTTTTTACCACCTCAGGCTCCTCTGCGGTCACTTTTCTGTCCTTTGGGGTTGTCCTGTCTCAGTGGTGTGATTCAGTGTCTGGCCTGTGCCTCTTGTTGTCTTGCTTCAATATGGATGCTATTTCCAGGTCCCTCAGCTTATTCTGAGTTTTTGGTCACATCTTACTTATAAGCCTTTTTTTGTTTGTTTGGGGGTTTTTTTGTGGGTTGGGGGTTTTTTGTTGGTTTTTTTGTGACAAGGGCCTCAGAAACCATTACCAGCTCAGCCAAAAATGGTTGCATGCACCAAGCTAAACTTGCATTGAAATGTGGTCAGTATAGGAAAGGTATCTGAAACCTGAACTGGCACAACAGATTGTTGGAGTGGCTTCTTTTACCTGTAATTGCACAAGTATCTCTGAAAAACTCTGTACAAGTAGGGAAAAGAAAGAAGCAAAGTACAGAAGCAGGCTGCTCCTGACCTCCTTTTCTAGCTGCTCTCCCAGAGCAGATCTGCAGTCCTTATCTCTAGCAAACGCTGCTGGACTGAGCAACAAATTTGTGGAACTAGTTTAAGCACAAAGCTGTGAGCTGTTTGGGCAGAGCATAGGAAGGTGGCTCAACCAGGCTCACCTAGTCAACCTCCTGCTCCCTCAGTAGTCATCTGGATTTTGTTTCTTCAGTGCTTGTTCCCAAACCATTATAGGATTTGGATGTGTCACAGCAAATCAGTTTTGATTCCCTTCTAGCAGCAACTTGCAGACCAAGATCTGGTGGAGAGAGCATGAGCCAAGGTGGCAGAATGCCCTTTAACTGAGTTCTGACTCTAGTCTATTCAGTTCCCCCATCTATGAAACAAGAGTATTAATGCCAACTCCTTTCCCAGGACCTTTTATTTGTTCTACTTAGGGATGCAGCAGAGCTCTGTGTGTCGTACAGAGAAACAAGGAACTGCAGTGGTAGATGTCACTGCCAGACGTCAGGCCTCATCTAGACTGAACCACCTTCACGTGCTGTTCGTGCAGGTGCGTTAGGTCCTGAGTATGGGCTGTGCCTCTAACTGGTTCAGGTTTGAAACAGACCCACGTATAGACAACATTTCCATTTCTCTAGCAACATTTCCATTTCTCTAGCAGCATGAAGAAACTCCTGAAGCCAAGTGAAAGCCTTGCTGCTCTGATTACATCACATCTGACATGACCTACAAACACCAAAGGAACGGGGAGCTCCCATGCTGCTGCTTACGCTGAGCCTTTCCAAATATAGTTCCAGTCTCATTGAAATTCCCAGTATTTATAATTTGATCTGGCAGGCGTGCAGGGCTGTGCATCAGAGGGGCTTAATGAAACAAGAGTGATGCTGGGATTGAGGCTGTCTGGGTAGAGCTGAAAGGCATGTTCAGGCCATGGAAGTGAGTTGGTAAGAGGGAACTATTTGTAGGTGAACCTGTGTAAGCCCGTGTGATCAGGGACTCCACAGAAAATCTCTCCAGATATAAAAGCCAGCCAAGCCTTGCATTGCTTCAGTGATATGGAAATGAGCACCCTAAATATCCTGCTTTGCTCTCTGGTGCCTTTAGCCAGCAGAAACACAACAAGCTCTTTATAATCTGTAATCAAGTTCTGCAGCCCAGGCACGAGCACATAGGTTTGTTTCAGGAAGCTGCTGGATGTGTGTCCACACCTACTCCTGGCCCCATCCAGCTCTAACCAGCGCTTTTCCAAAGGAACTGGTGTGCTCCCCTCTGTCAGGAGCAGTGCCAGCCTTTAGCAAGCATAGATCTGCTAATAACCTTCTCGTTCTAGGCATGCTTGCTGATTTGGAAGTAGAAAGCCAAGCTGAACAGGCTGCAGGCTTCACACACTTCTATTCTAGGCCTAATCCACTAGCTATATTGATCTTGTCCTTTCTGCCACCCTAGAGAGGTTGTATTACACTGCTAATCCCATCCTGCCCAGGTCACAGTCACAACAGGCTCTGAAAAGCTTCACCTGCTGGTGTCACAGGAGTGGACTCATCAATGGCAGCACTTCTCTTACCCTGCTTGGCAGGGAGCAGCCTATTTCTCTGAATCCTTTTCCATCTCTCCCTGGACTGTACATTCCTTCCCTGCTTCATTTCATCTCACGTTCCCATGCGGAGCAGCCTTTGCTGTCAGCATGTGAAGATCTTTGTCATGTCACTGACACAGAAGACTCTTACAGCTCCTTTCATTTTGTGAGGCTCCAATGCCATTGCTTTGCCTGATCTGACCGGTGGGGGCCCAGGAGGTCAAGACTGATCAATACTGAAACCACTTGCAGTTGTTTTGAGCCCTTATTGCTGAGCTTTGGGGAACAAAAAGGTGTAATTGCTGCATGAATTAATATTTCTTAGGGGGAAAAAAATGATGAGGAAAGGGAGAGTGCATTTGGTGAACAAAGTGGCCTAGGCTCTAACGATTGGTGGTGGGTAACCCCACACCAGGCTGCTCTTCCCAGCACTGCAGTAGGAATTCAGGTGGCATTGCTGGGGTCCATTAACAACCACCCAGCAAAGGGAAGACCCATTGCCCCATGTTTGCTCTAGCCCTGTCCTCCCCAGTAAGCGCTGAAGAGCAAACA
>NW_010296725.1:0-8925 GCF_000700745.2 Antrostomus carolinensis | reverse complement strand
ACAAGAGCAAGGGGATCCGTAGCTGTTCCTTTCCTGTGCGGTGGCATAGTGCACCACCAGAACATTCATTTCTCATGACATTCACCACCCACCAACAGATTAGTCTGCTGAGCAGCCCAGAGGATCTCTGCAGAGAAGAAGGGGAACAGTGTTTCCCCTACTCATGGCACATCACAACTTTGCTACTTGGAAACAAGAAACGTCTTTAGTGGGAGTAAAAGAAGTCAGGGCACTTCTGTGTGTGACTGTGACATGTTGCTGCAGAGCATCCTCTGCAATAACAACCTGAAACCTTATGGCACATGAGCAGCTCTGTCTGTCCCTTGTCAAGGTGGCCCATGAGCGAGATGGGGGGCTGAGGCTCGCAGTCAGGAAGTGGCACAGGCCATGCTGGTCACACAGCTGCCTGCATTCCCTCACGTCCAAGGGACTGGCTGCAGGGAGCTTGGCAGAGCCATCAGTCCTTCCAGATGGCATTGCACAGCTGCTGCTCTGCAGGGACGGGCACGGTGACCTTCCAGGGGTTGGATGGCTGAGGCTGCAGTAGGCTGGGAGTCGGGACATGGTGCTGACACAGGTAAGACAGGAAGGTGCCAAAAGTCATCCTGACCTGAGCAGCCTGGGCGAGGCGCTGCCGGCAGGGAAGTGGGGCTGTGGGGCCCCGCTCCCTCCGCGGCTGGCGGACACCGCCATCTCCTGGCAGCTCCTGGCAGGATGGTCCCCCAGCAAGTGTCTCTGAGTTTCAGGAGGACTTTTCCTCCAGTTCCTGGCACAGCACAGACTCGTGTCAGCGTTTGGCCGGATGGAAGTGCCAGTGATTTCCCTTGAGGCTTCTAACCCTGCCCATTGCTGCCCACAGCAGGAGAAAATAACTCCTTTGAATGCTGTGTCCACCCTGCTGAGGTGTCATGTCCAAGGATCAATACTGGAAGGGGAGCATGGTCCTGGAGCCCTCTCTGATACTGAAATAAAGAGCTATCAGTTTTGCTTTTGAGAGTGGAAAAGGCTACTGAAAAGTTGGAACAAATTGTACATCCTTCTCTTGAAGGAGAGAGAAGAAAGGAAGGAATGGAAAGATCCTGGAGATGTGCTGGAGGGAGTCCATCAGGGCTGCCATGTCCTGCCATTGCAGGCTTTGGCTGGAATAAAAGTAAGACCTTTCGCTGCAGTGAAATGAGTTAGTGTCACTGGGAAGAGGCAGGGAACACAAATCACTTGGGAAGGGATTTGTGGAGGATCATCCCGTGCATGCTGTTTGTTCCAGGGTTCAGCATGTCACAGACCCCTGGCTGGGGAAGGAGTGGTGCTGGTGAGGTATCTTTGAGGACTATGCTCTACCTTAGAGACTTGTGGGGGCTTCTTCCCTTGAGTCTCCAGGAAATTAATTTGCCATAAGAGCAACAAGTTTTACTTTACCATCTCATGCTTGGTAGAGGCTAGACTGAAGGATCTACCACATGTAGGGAAGTTAACAGCAGCTTGACTGTTCAGATCCTTGTGGGATGAGATTCCTGAGCACTAGCAGATCTGCAGAGCAAAGGCATCATCACCTCTCACAGAAACCCACCTCATGTAGTTACTCCTTTAGGAAAAGATGTTTGTTTCTGCCCCTATCCTGGAGAATCTTTTCCCTTAGAGGGACACGAGTCCTGCCTAGATTTTAGGGCCAAGAGGCACTTCAAGCACCACCAGTTTGCTTTGTGCTCAGAACATAACAGCTTAAGCAGTATTAGACGTGGGCACGTGCACACACTTCAGTGGTCCATTGGGCAGCCTTTGCAGCAGTTCAGCATTGTTCTTGGTCTCCTTTGTCTCATTTCACTGTTTAAGGGCACACTGAAGAAAATTTCCTTGCAAATCTAATTGTGTATCTGACCACCTGTGTAAACTGTGACTTTGGCCTCTTCTTTTGAACTTTAATACAGTGTCAGGAGCGTGGAGCATAATCACAGCAGCTTCCAAGCCCTAAGAAATCCCAAAGCAGCTCCCTTGAGAGATACAGGCTCTTAATGGGTCCATCAGTAGCTCTGAGCTCATCAGTGAAGACAATTTAGCCATGGTAAAAAAAAAATAGCAATTAACTTTTGAGTTCAAGGGGCTCTTTAAAACAGAAAAAAAATTCCACACCAGTAGAAACTTTATACATGGTACCTTCATCACAAACATCTGAGCAGTGAATTCTGGAGCTCTGTTAAAGTGTAACCGCCTGCCTGAGTTAATATTTGATACAGCCATTCCTGAATCTTGTAAATATTTTTTCTGTAGCTAAGAATTGGAGTAGAAAGAGAAAATTTAATTTTTCATGAACCAGAGACTGCTGTTTTAAATTTCCATTATATGATACAGTGCCAGCACTGAGAGATCTATCTGTGCTTTTTCATTTGAGTCTAAGTATGTAGGAATAATTTAAATTATAAGCAAAAAAAACCCCTCCAAACTCTCTGTTATTCAGGGCTAGCTTTGCTTTCCACAGACCACGTATAGAACAAGAACCAGCACAAAGGGTCATAGCACTGGGCACAAAAAGATCCTGGTGGAAGCATGAGTAGAAGTTGCTCCTCTTGCACAGAACAAATCCCCATGGCCAGCAGTACAGGGGAGCCTGCAAAGACCTGCTGAGCCTGGGGAGATGGGCACCTGAGAAGAATACTGGTGTCTTGAAATACTTATCCTCTTTCTCTGTCTAGGTTGCCATGTGCTCGTGCTTGAATCAGTAAATCTCTTCCGAAAGTACATCTCCATCCTGGACGTACCCATTTCCTGCCTCCTGCCCAGAGATGCACTCTTCATACTCACAGAGGAGGAGACTGAACAAGCCAAGGTGAGATGCGTGGTACCTGGTTAACTGGTTTGAATCACTCATCATCATTGTGAAGTCTTTAGTCTGAAGTGTCATATTCACAGAGAACTCCATAAATAATTAAATACGTGGATTATAAATGTCACTAGTGAATGATCTTCAGTGATTTGTAAAACACAAATGGACAAGATGGGTTGCTTCATGTGCTGTGTGGACAGCAGGACAGTGCTGAGCAGATTGGCAGCTCAGAGATCTTCAGCAGTCACAGTGCACCGAGTTCTACACTGTGTCCAGGGTGTAGGATGTATTTCAAAGGAGACAGGATCTAACATAATATTCTGAACACGAGTGGCCTGTCAAAGAATGGCATGAATGCATGCCAGGACTAGTGTCCCTGGATCATAGCTTTAACTAAAGATGGAGACAGCTTGTGGTCCAAAGCTCTTTGAATTCCCTTCTCTGCTGTGTATTTTTTAAACTATTTTGCTGCATTTGATCTCACACATCCAGTCGACAGTTCTCTATATCAGAACCTGATTAGCTCCCCTTCCATAGTATGACAACATCTGCCCAGCAAACAGTCTTGTTAATCCACAAATTACAGAACTTTCCTGCTTTTGGGGCTGCTAAAAGCTGGAGTTATGTGTGGAAACTGTTCTGATAAAGGTGGTGTTATTCCCTTGTGTTTTTTCTTTCTGAAATCTGACCTTTCTAAGCTGGTGCCCTATAAATAGATTAAGTTTCAGCTGGCAGTGTGTGATCGGAAGCAGCATGCGAAGTGTTCTCAGATGCACACCTATCAAATTTCTGCTTCCCCAGCAAGTGAACACCCAGGCATGAGATCACATGGGAAGGAGGAGTTATATGTGACAAAGAAACTGTCACAGCACCAATGTGGAGCTGGTAATGTCCTTTCTAGCAGGACCCCTCTGAACACTCGGCAGCACACCACCAGACACAGAGGGGCAGACAGGCCTCTCCCTGCCCTTTGGTCCCATCGAGTAGGCAGCTTTCTACCTCCCACCACTTCTTCCCTGCTCACTGAAAACAGGCTGTGCTATAAATTGGCAGTGAACTTCACAGGAGGCCTAGGAAACTGCCCTCACATTAGGTCTGGAAGGTTCTTGTAACACTTTCTCTACTATTTTTCCTTCTAGAGAGCCATGCGGTGTCATCGCAGCCAGCTCCTCTGGTTTCGCCACATCTATTTGCTTTTCTCTCGTTATATGGTGGTCAATTCACTCCGCCTTCTGTAAAAGAGACATCGCTCACCACTTCATGAGTAAAAGAATAAGCAAAAAAAATACTGTGCCAGGCCCAGGACTAAAGAAAACTCACCTTTTACGTGCTCAAGAGGACAGGATTCTCTTTGTGTATCATCCTTCCAGACTACAAAAAACAGGCTGTTTGAACTTCCTTCTGAGTATCTTGTTGCCTGATGCATTGAGATGAACAGGGTTTAACAGCTACTCTATTTTCTCACTGCAGAAGCTTAAATAGGGTAAGAAATTTGGATTAACCTAATTAGGAGTCAAATGCAGGAGTATTCCACATTGAAGAAGATATGGCACAAACTGGTTTTCCCCAAGAGGATGTAGCTGTGAGGACTGCTTGGCAACTATCTCTTGGTGCTTTTGTAAAATCCAGATATCAGGAGTAACTTTTCAAAGATCATGATATCTCCACAGATAAAACCAGAACCACAAGACCTGTCTTATTCAGTCAGAACTTTAAAAAGCCAAAGCATATGAATAAAACATCAGAAATCATACAAATTTCTCTGATTGCACTGATCTTTGCTGCTACTGCTGCTTCTTTCAAACACATTGTGTTGCAGGCTCCAGCTTTGCAGATCATCCCTCATGGAACATGAGCATTTCTTCTTGCTTCAGAACATGGGGCTCGAGATCAACTCATAAGAGTCTCAACGGGACACAAGAATGAGGTGCAAGAGACCCAGATTGTAACTAGGTCTTTTATAGAGCACATGGAGATAAAAATTGCACGAGATGGATGTTTAAAAGCTATTTCACTTATGTAAAAGACAAATGCAAGAGTTAAAGATCCTCTCCCTTTATGTTAAAAGGTAAGTGAAGCAGCTTTCAGTGGTTTCATTTCTCAGCCTATACAGAGATTTTAGTAGTGGTTTGGGTTTCTGTGGGGTCATGGTGGAGCAAAGTCAGCTATTGTCAATGTTTCTGTAGGCCTTTGTGCTCATTAATGTGGGCTCACATCTACAGGAGGCATCTTTCCTGAACCTACACAGCTCATCATTGCATAGTTGAGATCAGAGCCCAAACTGCCTGATCTGTTGCTGTGGGCACCTCCTCCTCCTGAAGACAACAAACAAGTTCCTGGTTGTCCTGAAGTACGTTGTAAAGAGTACAGCAGTGCTGAACTCTGTTCCCTGGCCATGAGTCAGTGCCTAAGCATATGCTTACTCAGCCTTAAGACCATGAATAAGTTCAGTCTTAAGCAAAACAGTATTTAATCACATGAATAACTTCTGTGGTCCCTCTCCTGCATGCAGCTAAGCACCTGTGTAAATGCTTTACTGAACCTGAGCCTATGCTTTCCTGAACTTGAGCCTGCTAAGCTCTTCCAAATCCCCTTTAACTCTCAATCCATGGTCAAATCATTGAAGTCAATGGGAAAAAAAACAATGTAAGTTCATATTATGTCCTAAGCAAAAGCTTATCTGATACAGGACACTTTTATAAGCCAGAGTTGAAACTGGAACACAGGAAATATCCATACAAGCAGAGATTACTTTTTTTTTTTTAAACTTTGCTCTGTTTATTGTGATTTAAACTTTAGCACAGTTAAGAGCAAAGTATCAGAATAGCAGCCCCGGGGTGGTGTATGGAACAGAGGTAGTTTGAAAACTGAAAGTCACAAATGAATAGGACAGGCAGCATAGAGAGATTTATTTAAGAAATAGAACAGATAACAATAATGTAGAGATTGATTTTACCAGCCCTTAGCCAGGAAAGCCCAGCTACACTTCCACGGCAGCACTCCAAGCTGAGCTGCTGGAGGGGTATGTCAGGGTTTTGACATGTCTTTGATGGTCTTATGTTCCTTCACTGCCTTCTCCCATTCCTTGCCATTGATATCCTCTGTGACAATGGTCTGCACGGTGCCATCATCCAGACAGTGGGGAGCTATTCCTGGAGAAAGACAGTACATAAAAACCTGCTTTTCTCACCTAAAGTGTGGGAGATGTCTGCACCGCTCTGTGGGTCGGGCATCTCAGTCCAGCTATTGCTTGTAAGGCTGAGGAGCCTGGATGAGAAACCTGTCATGGGCAGAAGCCCACATGTCATAGATAAAACTGTTTCCTATGGAGGAGCTACAGGTTCAGACTGCAGTTCCAGATATTTAGCAGTTTAGGAACAAACTCTTAAGACACATGCTGCTCGCTGCTGTCATGTTAGTCACCAATGGAGTCTTTATCCAAGGTTTGCTTGGTAGTTAGCTTTGGTTACCAGTTTACTCCTACCTACCATAACCATCTGGATTAGAACGAGGAGTATAAAAGCTCTGCACTCCACAGGTCTTGCAGAATGTGTGCTGGGCACGATGTGTGTTGAAGGTGTATGTTGTCAAATTATCAGCACCCTAAGCAAATGAAAAGCAATGTAAGTTTTCCACATAAATAGATGTATTAATTACTTTCTGTAGGTCTGTAGCTAAGAAATGTAAAATTTAAAATACCACCTTCATGTCTTTACTTGAGATTCTGAACCCCTTTGGATATGCATTTGTACCTCCCAGTCAAGCCTGAGAACTGCAAGAGCCCTAACATCAGCTCACTAAAGATGCACTCTCACACCCACACCAAATGGCATAAAATTCAGCCATTTCCCCCAACCAGCCATAGGCAAATTTAGGACAGAAAACTGGCTGGCACTTGCATCTTTGAGGACAACACTGGATTATACTGCTCATGTTCATGGCCATGCTCTTACTGCATTCTTATTCTACCTTCAGCAGCTTGAAATGAGACGCTGGGACAATGAAGTGTCTGTTCTGTTTCTTTGTGCAAATGCTGCAACTGTAAGAGAAAAAGCAGACTTTTCTAGAAGCAGAAGACAAGTTGTAGTACAGCAATCAGATCTAGCATGGACCTCTTGACAACAGAAATTCCCCTGACAGCTAAAATGGCTCCTGCTTAGCATCACAGAGGTAAGTGGCAAACGTGGGGTATCAGTAGTGTTTGGCTAAGCACAGCCATGACAGACTGACCCTGCACAGGTACACCGATAAGGTGTTCTCCTGCACCAAACATTATACCCCATTTTTTCTTCACATATAAAACTCTCAACAGACGTAACAAGGACAAACTCTAGCCCTGAGAAATCCATTTAATCTTTCAGACCCAGACTTGGCCAATTTTGCCAACATTAATTACTTTGCAAACAAGAAAGTAAGGTTCAGTTTACCCATGAGTTAGAAGCAAACTAGTTGCAGGCAAAGGGGGATCACTTGAAATCAGACAGTGCTGTAGTTTGAAGAACACGTGGTCAGAGATGTAATGTTTACTTGAGAAGACCAAGGTAAGAAAGGATTGATGTGCTTTGAGCACACTGCACTTAGGAGAAACATAAAGCAGATGGCTGAGCACCTGTGCTTATTAGATCTGTCCTGACACTTTGTGTGTGAGAATGGATGTCAGACCTGAAGTCCTGCCCAAAAAAGCAGCACCTGAAATCACCATCACTGATCCCATATTGGATCAGGACATAATTAGGGGACTACCCTATGGAAACAGGCAGAGGTGTTCTGCAGTTGTCATCTTTTAGCTCTAAGGTATCAATTGGAAAGGCACATGAGCTTATATTCATCTATGAGAACAGGGAACAAAAAAAGAAAAAAAACTCACTTGCAGTTAAAAACATGCAGATCTGCTGAAGCCCAGACCTCAAATCGGATGGCTCCACAGTGACAGCCCCCTGTGTGTTTGACCAAACCTCTGTATTCACTGGAGAGAGAAAGAGAGAGGTTTTGTGATCAAGAAAAGCCAAGCTCTATAGTACAGTATTCAGTTCTGCTTTGAGCAATTGCAGAACACCAGAATAAGTATCCACTCAAATGTATTTTAATAAAATGTGCCAGAGTGAGATAGAGAGAATGGCTTTTGTCCTCTGCAGCAATTGCTTTTCTGGTTTAATTAAAATAGTGAAAAGGAAAGAAGAAAACCAGTTCCAGTAAAGTACACTTGGCATGCAATACAGAATTTATGGTCAGGGTCCAGGCCACAGCATTATCCATGCACAGTACATAGAAATGAGTGGTATGATCACAAGACAACCCTCTTGAAACTGGGAACTGAAATCTCCCACAATTACTCCAGCACTACTAATCTTCCTCCATTTAAAAGCTGGGAAAAGCAGAGATAAGTGTATTCTGCATAATATTTGAAATACATTTTATTTTGTATTGTAATTGCAGAGGAACTTCACCATCAAAGAATTTCTGAGCTTGTGCTTCGCCATCTCCCCTCGCCACCTCCATAGCAACAGGGCAGAATCACCACGCTGGGTCAAATGCAGAAGGCAAAGGAAAAACCTTTTCCTTTCAGATTTGAACACGGACCGTTACAGTTTACAGCCCAGGGATGATGTGCTGCTGTGCTCTGGAAAGAGAGAGCACAGGAACTGGGTGGAGATTTAGAAGCTGAACCTCACAGAGCCCGCACGGTTCCCCCAAGGGCATTTGGGATGGGACAGCCCAAAACCACGGGAAGCTTTAGCAGAACAATCCTCAGTGGTGCGTGTTGGGGATACCCCTTCCCATCCCTTCCCATCCCTCCCCACCCTTCCCTGCAGCTCTCCCGGAGCCCGGGGTTACTGCTGTGCCAGTGCTGCGGAGAGGACGATGCTCTGACGGGGGCAGGAGCCGCTGGTCAGGGGGGTTCAGCTGGGACGCTGCGGTTTGAGCCGCCCCATCCCGTACTCGCACCGGCCCGGTACTCACTAGGTGTCCAGCAGCAGCCGCGCCGTCTCCTCGCAGCTCAGCCGGTGCCGCTCCTGGAAGGCGGCCCAGCGCCCGCTCTGCGCCCCTAGATCGAAAACCCCGGGGCATGGGAGCTGTGCTTGTGCCCCCGACCCCGCCGGGGACCC